>NW_021145081.1:95551-130129 GCF_900634775.1 Gouania willdenowi | reverse complement strand
CGGCGCGTCACCCCGCTGAACCACAGCCAGCCCCTGGGCAGATGGCGGGGGGGCGCGCCCCGAGACGCCTAACCCAAGGACCCACCCCCGGGACACCCTAGCCCAGACACGGCACCCACGGGGCTCGGCGCCCCCAGCCAGCAGACCAACCACTCCTGACGCAGATCCGCCAGGACAGGAGCCACCGGCCGCGCCCCCACACACACCCACCCAGCACGACCCAGGGGAGGCCCCATCACAGGCGAGGCCCCACAACTCACCCTTTCCTCCCCCCCGAAGCTACACAAGCCGGCCTCTGCGGTCCCCCAAGTGAGCCCCCGGGAAGGGGGGGGGGGCGGCCCGGCCCACCGCGCCAGCGGCACCGTCAGCGAAGGCGCGCCCCAGGGAACCAGGCCAAGGTGCCCAGACCAGCCGGCGGAGCAACCCCCGCCACCCAACAACCCAGGACGCAAGCGCCGCCCCCCAAGAGTAGCCACCCCCAGCGCCACCCCCACTCCGGACCCCCCCCGTCCCGAAGCCGTGAACCCCACCACCCCAGGCCCCCAGACGAGCCAGCCCCCAAGCTACCCACCCGGCGCAGCCACACCCGCTCCCAAGCTACCCACCCGGCGCAGCCACACCCGCCCCCCAATCGAAGGCCACAGCCCCCCCACCAGCATCCCGGGTCGACAGGAGCCCCCCATGCCAAACCCAATGGGAGAGCAGGCACAGAACGAAGGCGGAAGAGGGGGGGGGGAGGACGAGACAGGGGGACAGAGAGCAAGAGGAAAGAAAAACACGCAGGCCCCCAGCCCCAAGGGCCACCCAGATGTGCACGAAGAGGGCAGGAGAGCAACACCAAACCGCACAGGGACCACGAGGGCACCCGAAAGGGACGCACGCCCTCGCAGAGGCACCCAAACACCCCAGCAACCCACTCAAGCCACCCAGGTCAAGGCCACCCCACAAGCCCATGGCGGTGTGTTAGTAAAGACTGGTGCTGGCAGTTGCTTGCAGGCTAGATCATCAGGCTAAAAATGAAAAATCGAGATTCAATGCAATTAGAAAAGGAGTCCAACGCTCCTCAAAGCAGGTTATTTTATTTTTTCTGAGAGCAGACATCTTTTCCATGGAAATAAATTCTATGACGAGATTTCACCATTGGTTTATGCTTAACGATTTTTTATCTTTCCAATTCAGTAATATTGTTTTTTTTTGCTATGGTGAGTGCCGCAAGGATGGATTGTGATTTACTGGAATATCAAGCATAGTCAGGTCTCCTAACAGACATAGATTGTCCAAAATGAAGGACAGTTTTTCAGTTATTAGAAACCAAAACTGTTGAACTGGTGAACAAAGCCATACGTAATGTAAATAAGAATCAGCTGCACTAAGAGCAGATGTCTGTTGGGGAGAAGCCCATTTTATACATTTTCTGTTGGGTAATGTGGGATCTGTGGAGGACCTTGTATTGAATTAGCTGAAGATTTGTGTTTTTAGTCATCTTAAAGGTATTGCAACAAATTTCTGTCCAGAAATCGGTGTTTGTAGTGATTGAGAGTTCAGCTTCCCATTTAGCAATTGGTAAGTGATTAGAGTTAGTGTTCAAGAGTGCTCTGTATATTTTTGAGAGTTTTTTTGTTTTGGGTGAGATTGTTTTCATATATATGGCCAGTTCTGGAGGTTGCAAGGTGATTAACTCTATTGCACTGGGTTGTGCCAGATTGGAGACAGCATACTATTTTTTAATTGAACATTTGTAATGTCCAGGGCTTTCCACCACGCAGTCAGGGTGGAGGCAATCAGTGGGTTTCTAAAGCAGTTATGATGTTTGAGGGTCGCAGTGATAAAAGGAAGATCAGAGAGTTTAATATGTTTGCAGTCTAGCTGTTCTATTTCTAGCCAGGTGCTATGGTATTCTTTTAGTTTTAGCCATTCTGTTAAATATAGAATTTGGTTTGCTAGGTAATAATGCGTGAAATTAGGGGCTTCCAACCCTCCCTCGCTTTTATTTTTTTGAAGAGTTGAAAGGCTTATTTTTGGTTTTTTTATTCCTAGCATAGAATTTTGGAATTGCAGAATCTAATCTTTGGAACCATTGTGCTGGTGGTTTCAGTGGATCATAGAGAACAGATAGTTTATTTTAGGTAAGATTTTCATTTTAACTGAAGCTATTCTGCCAAGGAGTGAGATGGGGAGATTGTTCCATCTCCGCAGGTCTTCTGTGACTTTATCCAACAGTGGATCCAGGTTCAGTTTAATTAATTCATTTAGGTTTGGTGATATATTTAAGCCTAGATATTTAATTATATTTGTGGGGGAGGGGTATTGTGGGTTTTGGGTTGCTGGGTTCCATGATTTTTTTGTTTAATGGAAGGATTGATGATTTTGACCAGTTAATGGAATAGTCTGATAGTTTAGAGAAGCTATTTATTAGTTTAAATACTTCCTCTAATGAGGATTGGGGTTCTTCCAAATAGTGTAAAATATCATCCGCATAAAGATTCATTTTGTGTTCTGAAATGGATGAGTGGATTTTTTTAATAACAGTATACTGACGAACAGCTGCTGCGAGAGGTTCAACAAATATTGCAAAAAGCAAAGGTGAGAGTGAGCAGCCTTGTCTGGTTCCCCTCTGCAGTGTGAAGCTTTGGGATGTTATTTTGTTTGTGGTTACTGAGGCCTTAGGTTTAGAGTATAGGGTGGAGATCCATTGTATGAATGATTCTCCAAAGCCAAATATGCCAAGGACAGCAAGGAGAAACGACCAGTTGACTCTATCGAATGCTTTTTCTGCGTCAAGTGACAAGATTATTGTTTTCTTTTTAGAGTTCTGTGCCATGTTGATCAAATTAAACAGTCTTCTAACATTGTCTGTGGAGTGTCTATTTTTAATAAATCCTGTCTGGTCTTGGAATATAATTGACTGTACTACTTTCTCTCACCTGGAAGTGAGTGCTTTGGAAATAATTTTTATGTCTGTGTTAATAAGTGAGATGGGACGGTAGCTTGAGGGTTACATGGGGTTTTTGTCTGGTTTAAGTAATAATTTAATGTTAGCTGTATTCATGTGGCCTCCTACGTAACCTTTATTTTTAATCCCTGTTACTACTCTGAAAAAAAGCAGAGCCAACATTGATCAGAAATGTTTTAGGAATTCAGCAGGGAACCTATCTGGACCTGGTGCTTTGTCTGTTGACATGCTATCCAAAGCATTTTGTAGTTCTTGTAAGGTTAATGGTGAGTCTAAGGTGGTTTTCTGATCTATGGTGAGCTGTGGTAGGTTTAAGTTATTGAGGAAGGTTTTAAAATCTTCAGGGTCAGGGTTTAAGTTAAATGAGTATAAATTTTGATAATAATCATGAAAAATTTTATTAATGTCCTGAGGTAAGTTTAAAGTTTGACCTGAATTATCAGAATATGCCGCTATGAAATGGTTTTCTTTGTTGTGTTTAAGCTGATTTGCTAAATATTTGCCTGATTTATTGTTGTAGTCAAAGTTTTTGTACCGTAATTTTGTTTTGTATTTTGGAGTTTTTTTCCATAAAAGTTCAGACGGGTTAGCAGCGTATTCTTCCGTAAATTTCTTAATTTTTTCTTCAATCGTTTTTTCTGCTATCTGTTCCTGTTTTTTCTTATAAGAAGAGTATGATATAATCTTCCCTCTGATGACAGCCTTGCCGGTTTCCCAGAGTAAGGACGGTGACACTTCCAGGGAATCGTTTGTTAATAGAAAGTCCTCCCATTTTTTTCTTATCATTTTACCAAATTCACTGTCATTAAGTAATGAAGTATTAAAGCGCCACAGAGAGGATAATTTCTGATTAGAGTCACACTTCAGGGTGAGGGATATTGGGGCATGATTGCTAATGATTATAGGATGTATTTTAGAGGAAATCTTATGTGCGATGGATTTATTTGAGAGAGAAAAATCGATTCGGGAGAAGGATTTATGCACAGGGGAGAAGAAGTTGTATTTTTTTTTAGTTGGATTGTTCAGTCTCCATACGTCTCCTATTCCAAGATCATCCATGTAATTTATTAATACTTCAGCAGATCGAGATGGTTTTGTATTTGGGCACTTACTGGATCTGTCTAATGATGTGTTGAGTGTCAGATTGAAGTCACCTCCGATGATTAATGATGAGTCTGCAGAAAGGTCCGATAACTCCGAAAAAACTCTGTGGAAGAAATCAGGGTCGTCATTATTTGGTGCATAGAGGTTTAGAATTGTGAAACATTTATTATAGATTACCACTTTGATAATACTATACCTACCCTCTGGGTCTATGGTGGAGTTGATTATGTTAAAGAGCAACCTTTTGTTGAAAAGAACCGAGACTCCTCTTTGCCTAGAATTGAAACACAAATTATATATTTTGTTAAAATTTGAGTCTGTCAGAGATTTTTCTTCTGATTGAAGTAAGTGAGTTTCTTGAAAGAAAACAATGTCTGCATTTAATCTTGATACATAATCAAATATCTTGATCTTTTTAGCCTGCGAGCGAATACCACGCAAATTCCAAGATGTTACTGTAAACTGAGACATGGAAAGGAGTGTGGTTTAGTCCTTACAAATGTGAGCATAACCAAGAGTCTGTGAGCATTTGTGCACAACTGTGTCGTGATAGACTTCGATGCATGAAAGAAAGAGAAGAAATACTTATCATGCGATACCACCACAGGGTAAGGGGCTGGGTTGAGAAGGTTAGTGAGAAGCACAAACATACAACAACAACCACCAGTACCAAAAGAATAAAACACGCAACGGGTAATTATATAAAGCGTAGGAAGGGGGGGGTATTGAGTGGATGTGAAAGAAAAAAAAAAGTTAGGGGTTGGAGAAGAAAGAGGTGACATGGAGGTAGAGAGTGTCCTGTGAAACTGTACGAGCCTATACGTGTTTACCAACATCTGAGCAAGCATACACACACACACACATACACACGCACTTAGTATATATACATATATCCATGATTTTATTTTATTTATCTTTTGAATTATTTCAATTATTTTATATATATACACATTTTGAATTATTATTGTTTATATTTCATTTTTTTGTTTTTTATTTGTTTTGGTTTTTTTTAATTTTTTTTAAAATTTTGTTAACATACAGACATATATCGATATACATACACATAGAATACATATATACATATACACACACACACACACACACATTTTACTTTTTAAATAGTGCTACCTTAACTACACCATGAGTGGAGAATTATCTTTTCACTATTAACTCATAAATCACCTGTTTTTTTTTATTTATTTATTTATTTTATTAAATGTTTTATTTTATTTTTCTTAGTAGAGCCAGGGGGTGATGTTAGAATCCCTAAATAGTTGGTCATCAATGTAAAGCTTGTCTACGACCAGTTTGGAATTACGGCCTCTCTGTCGGTTTTCTTTGAAGATAGGATATAGGGTTTTTCGGCGTTCATTTATTTCTCGGGGGAATTGATCATTCATGCCGAATTGCGTACCTTTAAGTTCCCTACCTTTACTTTTAACCTGGATTTTCTGTTGAAAGTGTTCAAATTTGGCAATGATAGGGCGTGCGTGGTTACTTCTGCGTGGACCGAGACGATGGACACGGTGAAAGGTGATGTTTTTCGCGGTTTCTGCCGGGATTTTAAGCGCAGACGACATGAAGTTTTTCAGCAGAGCCTCTGGGTCGTCGATGGGCATGGTGAAAGGTGATGTTTTTCGCGGTTTCTGCCGGGATTTCAAGCGCAAACGACATGAAGTTGTTCAGCACAGCCTCTGGGTCGTCGTTGGGGATTTCTGGGATGCCTGAGAATATTACATCGTCTCGCATACTGCGAGATTGGATATCCAGGACTGTTTCTTTAAAAAGCTTGTTTTCAGTTTTTAGCTCTTTTACCTCCGAGATCACCGCAGATATGCAAATTCCAGGCTGGTCTTCATTTCCTGAAAATCTCAGTGCAGTAAGTCGACCACACCCAGCCTCTTATTGATGGATTTTAGGACCTTGGTGTGGGATTCTGCCTCCAGATCAGACGTGTCTGTCGATGTCGATTCATTTTTTCGGCGTTTTGCAGACTTACCTGATGTGCTCGCGGCTTTCGGTCCGGTTTCCATCACGTACTCGGCGTAATATCGGTCGATGAATTCTTCTAGGTCCTCCACTCTGGCTTGTGAGAGGGCGCGTGGTCGGCTCTCGTTTGTGGCGTGGATTTAACGGTAAGAAGCATTAATTTGCAAGTAAACAAAGTTGGTAAGCTAGTCAAGGCAGCGAGCCGCCATGTTGAATTTTCACAGACTGTCACATGACTCTCAGAACATCTCGCGTGACTTACCTCTCTCTCCCCTGACTTACCTCTCTCTCTGTAGCCCTCCATTAACACAGACCCTTTAATACATCACAACTGTACTTGGTCCATGTTATAAACATCATTACTCTGATAGAATTAAACGGTGTAATCACAGCTTCAATGCATTTTGTGTTTTAATTAGGGCTGCATCATTTTCACAAAAAACCTAATTGTGATTTTTCTGACAGATATTGTGATTTCGATTTGATTTCACAATTTTTAAAAAGATTTCATATATTTAAAATGCATATGCGTTTTTTTTTTTCCAAATTCAGTTTTTCGCATCAATTTTTTAAAATTCCGTTTTTTTTTAGAAATATGAATTCATTATTTCAGAAAATATTAGTTTTTAACTCCTGTAAGAAAACAAAATACTAATAAATTAAAAAAAAACCTTAATTCCTTTTGAGCAGAAATATTTTAGTTTTGTTATTATGTAAAATAAGTTTGTAATATGCTGCTCAAATGAATAAATAAATGAAAATTTAATGAATGAATGAAAAATTATGTAAGATACAATTAAAAGGAAGATATAAGTTGTACTCTGAGAAAACTAAATAAATACTAATTAGGGATGTAACGATTCACTCAACTCTCGATACGATTCGATTCACGATACTGGGTTCACGATATGATTTTCTCACTATTTATTTTACAAAATGGGAATGTTGACAAATGACTGATAAATATTCCTTTATTTTTTTTGGGAAAATACTGTACTATTTTCTTTTTATTTTTCATTGTCAAAAGAATCCCTTGATAAACTATTCAAAATGATGCAATTTAACTAAAAATAAATCTTGAATGAAATAAATAAAGGA
Source organism: Gouania willdenowi (assembly GCF_900634775.1). Taxonomy (NCBI): domain Eukaryota; kingdom Metazoa; phylum Chordata; class Actinopteri; order Blenniiformes; family Gobiesocidae; genus Gouania; species Gouania willdenowi. Next base: position 122,985 of record NW_021145081.1, on the reverse strand, counting down.
ATAATACAAATGAAGAAGCCTATTAATTTAAATTCTGGTTCTATAATAAACAATTCAAAACTGCGTAATAGTTCTTTTTCTTTTTAAAACTGCAACTGAAAATGTATTTTGTGCCTTAACAATTGGACTTTAAAAGAAAAAAAAAAAAAAAAAAAAAGCATTTTACTGTATTTACGTCAGATATTTGTTTAGACCAGCAGAGGGCGCTGGTAACCCAGTGGTCGGTTGGCATGCAGTTATTCCACCAGTGAAGAAGAGAAGCTATGCTAGCAGACAGAGCTAATAGAAAAACCTGACTTTTACAGATATTCACGTAATATTACAGATATTCTTTCGGTGCCAAAGGAGTAAAGAATCATTTATGAGCATGTTTAACAGTAAATGACAGCCAGAAAGAAAATAGTTGCAGATTCTGCCCGTCATGTCCGCTTCTGGAAGGATTAATATATAGCGCCCTCTGCTGGTTAAAAAAAGTTCTGCGATTCAATTTTCAGAGCATCGATGTGAACCGTGGTACCTATGAATCGATTTTTAACTGCCTTACGATTAATCGTTACATCCCTAATACTAATAAAAAAGAAAACTATAATTGAACAAAAATGTATGTCAGAAACAAAAATGTAATTTAAAGGTATGTATTAGTTGTAGTAACATGGATTATTCTGACTGCTCCTTTTTAACTATTCATGTCATATAAAGATGTGTGAGAGCAGCATTAATATCACTATATTTCCCCTCTAGGATCAATGGTTTACTGAATCTGATCAGATTTATTGATTAAGTTTTGATCAACTTAATTTAAATTAACCTATTTTAAATGATCCTGATGACATAATTCCAGACCGTAATGATTAAACAAAAATACATGTGCCAACATCATGTGTAAGAAGTATTTTTCACCACTAGGGGTCAGAATAATTTATAGTATCAGAAGTTATCAATAATCTACAATGTTTCAGACTCTACGATCACTGGTATTGATGGTCTCGTCCACAACAGAACAACTTTATCTAGATCTTCTGTAGCTCTGATGAGATGTTTAAACGCTCTGAGCAGATGAAACTGATTAAAGCTGAGTCATGTTTTCACGGAGCAGAGCAGCGCTATGAGAAACAGACAGAGCTTCACATACATGTTAAAGTTAAACAGACACTGGTGGCTCTGATTTAGGAGTCAGTGATGATTTGTGTCGTTTTTTTGCCAGGTTAGACGGTGTTTGAAACAACTATGAAGAGAGTGGGAAGGACATTTCTGCATAATAAACATCCTTTCCCTCACGGTGACACCGTTTAAACCTGATTCTGTCCATTTCCGCGTTCAACAGTAGATTCTGTTTTTATTGTTTGACAGTGGATTCTATAGCACCCTAGTGTAGTTGTTAGAGCACTCAGAGACTCGCTGCAGCGCATACAAGCATGTGTCCTGTAACCATCTCTGATTGGCCAGCAGCTCAGGAAGGCGGTTCTCAGCAATTCTGATTGGTGAACATATATATCACTCACATGATGGAGACGAAAGAAAAAACCTCAGCGTCTGAGGTTACGTTATCGCAGTAGTGAAAACCTTAACTCACTCAGTGCCATTGACGTAATATTACATCATTTCAAATCAAAATGCTCAGTGCCATTGACGAGAAAACTTGTCATTTGCGTTTTATCACTGAGCTTACTAGAAAACTCCCTGGCGGAGGTCCCTCACCAATATCTAAGCTGTAATGTGATGTAGTGACCAACAGTGCCCTGAAGGTGGCAGCAGCGCACCTTTAAATTAAAGATTAGCCACTGATGCTACCATTAGCTAAGGAGGAAGAAGTATGAACGAGGGAGATTATGGCGCGATGAAGTGATATTGTTAGATAGCAAAATAATGATAATTTTCTCATCAAAAGCCCGGTCAGTGTTTTTTTGTTGTTTTATATAAGGAAACAATGTTCAGATGTTAGAGTTGTCACTAAAGCAAAAAAATAGCTTTAAAGTAACTGACAGGGTTTATTTTAGAAAAAACCTGTTTTCTCAGCTTTTTGCCATAATACAAAATGTTCTGTGGGTCTTTAAAATCAGTCAAAATGCTCAAAAACGGCTGGCACTGAATGAGTTAATACGGATGTGATTAAGGTTAATCGTTCAGCCTTACAACTTATATCTTCCTTTTACTTTGTTTTTGACAGATTTTTGTTTAATTATGGGTTTTTATTTATTAGTATTTTTAAAAACATAAACGGAATCAAAATCACAATATATCAGAAAAAATGCAATTAGGTTTTTTGGCAAAATCGTGCAGCCCTACCATCAGTATTAAGTCCATCTCTAACTACTACAGACAAGATGGTAAGAAAATACAGTTTAATGGTTTTTAAATCATTTTTATTTGTAAATAATCATAAAAAGTAGAATAATTTATGAAAGACTTCTTTAACAGTTACTGTAATAGCCTGAAAACAACTGACAGTCTTTATTATGTCAAATATATTAATTAAAGTAAACACTGATTTTCTAATGCTTTTTATTCATTAAATAACCTTAAATACTGTCATTAATCAGCAAGGACTTCTTTTTTTAAAAAAAACGTACTCTCATAGCATGAAAATAACCAACAGTCTTTATTCGGTCACATCTACATACACCTCTACTACACCAAATATATTTAAAAAAACACTTAAATATGATAATAATTAATCAACTAAAAACAACTTTTTTTAATTTGAAAATTATCGTGTTGATGTTTTGAACCCAGTATTGATTTGCCAAAAATTAAGAAAAGAACAAAGGGACTCCAAATGCTCCAAGACTCCAGAAGAAACCACCTCTCCCAACACTCTCAACCTTCTCTCACTTCTCACCTGTTCTGTCCACTCCACCTGAGGTCAGGTGTAGATGTAGTTTTACAATTAGACACTAGATGGAGCCCCAACATAAGTGTTGGGTCTAAGCTCCTCCTTCTACTACTTTGGCTGAAAATCTATGGAGGAGCTCAGAGATGTTGTTGGTAAGTGTTTTCAGATTTATTGAATTATTATGGTTTATTTTAAGCTCCTAAAAGCAAGTATTTAAGTTAGAATATAGGTCATGTTAACGTACACAGGCTGATTCCATGTTTATATGTATTTTGACCCAAATGTAAGTTAACTCTACAGCCAAAGGGTTTGGCTTTACCAATTTGTTTGTTTAGTAACATCTTAGTCAAAATACATTAAGGTACTATTTGATCCAATTGATATAATATGTATATATATATATATAGCGATGTAACGATTCACGATACTGGGTTCACGATACGATTCTCTCACGATTTATTTTACAAAATGGGACTGTATATAAATGACTGAAAAATATTCCTTTATTTTTTTTAGAAAATACTATACTATTTTTCATTGTCAAAAGAATCCCTTGATAAACTATTCAAAACAATGCTATTTAACTAAAAATAAATCTTGAATGAAATAAATAAAGGAATAATACAAATGAAGAAGAAGCTTCATATTTAAATTCTGGTTCTAAAGTAAACGATACAAAACTACATAATAGTTATTTTTCTTTTTAAAAGTGCAACTGAAAATGTATTTTGTGATGAATACTAAAATTAATAAATAAGTTTATGGGTAAAATACATTGTTAAAAAGTTAGACGATAAGATAATCCTTTATTAATCTCACAATGGAGAAATTCACTTGTTACATTTGGCAAGATCACTCAGGGTGTGCAGAATAGACCAGAAAAGTGCAGACAGTTAAATAGTAAAAAGAGGTGTCTTATGTACAAAATTATGTAATTAATTAAAATGAATAAAATTTGTACACCAAAGCACATTATTTAATTTTACAAATAGAAATATTTAAACATTGTAGGTTGATTTAAAAACATTAAATAGCAGAAAATTAATTCATTTAATAAATAACATATTTAAAATAGAAAAGTTCAGGTGGTTCATCTGTTTAAAAACATTTGATTAGAGCTCATTCTTCCTTTCTTTATTTTTCATCCTTTTCTTTAAGGTTTTCAACCTGCTACAAAACCTACAACAAAACTGAATAAACTTTTAAAAGCTGAGTTGATCTCACGTCTTACTTGTTCTCCATCCATGTTCTTTCAAGCTGGACAAGCATTGTAGAAAATAAGCTTAACAAGTATCTCGCATGGTATTCTGAAAATTAAATATGATTTAAATTTAGATTTAAATTGATTAATTGATAAAAGAAGTAAAGGAAGTTTCTCACATTCTACAATCATAAAAAGATAAATTATAAAACACATGTGTGATTTCCCTGGTTTAATTCTATGGGACATGTGTATGATAAATGTTTGTTTGTTGTTTTTTTTAACTAATTTTTATATTTTATTTCATTTGGTGTATTTTTCCGTATTTGAAAAAAAGAAAAAAAAATGAGGCCAAGATTCACGGCTCCGCCCTGCAAACACCATAAAAGTTAGCAAAAATCCATGGATAGCTTTTGATGTCCCACTTCTCTAGATGATCTGCAGTGACTTTGAACCCTGTCAGTGAAACTCCCTAGGAAAAGTGTGTTAACATTGGACTTTTGTCTCATATTAAATTCTCTTCACTATGTAGGGGGCGCTAATACGCCACTGTCCATTTTTCCACATTGAGCTGGTTTAGGGCTGGAGGTTTAACAACTGATTCATAAATGTTTGTTTGGTTCCTTCTCTGTGTTTAATCTCTAACTGTTCTACAGGACTCTGGAAGCCAGAACAAAGTGACACCTCAACGCTCTCAGGACCATGAAGCTCAGCCACAACAAAGAAACAAATCTAAGAGAAAAACTTCAGAGCAAAGAGTTCAACAGCAGAGCCAAGCTGGAGTTAAAGCTAAACATACATGTGACCAGTGTGGAAAGGACTTTAACAAGAAATCAAAGCTCACTGCACATCAAAGAATCCATTCTGGATCAAAGCCATTTAACTGTGACCAGTGTGGAAAGAATTTTACCGAGAATTCTAACTTAATAAGACACAAAGTCATTCATACTGGAGTTAAAAAGTTTGAATGTGATGAATGTGGAAAGACTTTTAGACATAGATCACATTTAACGAGTCACATGCAGACTCACTCCAGAACAGAGTTGTATCGCTGTGACCACTGTGGGAAAATATATAAACACAAACACACCCTCATCCATCACCTGAGATCTCACACTGGACATGAAGTGTGTCCCTGTGACCAGTGTGACAAAGTTTTTACAACATATTCAATGTTAAAATCTCACCAAATCAGCCACTCATCAGAAAGACCTCATAAATGTGACACATGTGGAAAATCTTACAAGAGCAAAGCTTACCTTAATCACCACCAACGAGTTCATGAGAAGAATGTTCTCAGATGTGATGAGTGGGGGAAGACCTTCAGCACTTCATCTGTTCTCCACTCACATCTCTGTGTGGATGGAGACATGGAGCAGGAATCATCTTCAGATCCCAGCGACACACGGATGGTGACGACACCTTCTGGTTCCAGTGTTGGACTGAAGAACCCAGAGATCAGGCTGCACAGGATTCCAACATAAACCTGCTGTCAGCTGGAAAATGGACACCAACAGTTCAGGAAGTTGTTGATCTTTGAAGGTGTGGTCTGAAAGAAAAGATCAATACAATGATCAGTTGGAAAGGAAGCAGGAAGAAGTTTCCCTTTGTTCACTTTCTATACAGGATATACATTCTATAGCTTCTGTATTCATACATGATGTATATGAAGAATGATTCACATTATTATTATTATTATTATTATTATTATTATTATTATTATAATACACTAATGACAGATTCTATATCAGGGCTGTCAGACTCATTTTAGTTGAGGGTTCAAATACGGACCAGTTTGGGGTCCAAAGGGCTGCAGATTATAGAAAAACCAGCCCAAGTTTATGAGTGACTTTGTTTTTATTTCCTCAAATGTTGTAGAATAATTTGAGTTTAAAATAACTCCCATCATGTGATGTCAGCATGGGAAAACTGTGAGCTCTGCTAAAATTGTGGAGCTTACTTAAAATTGTCGCGATATCTACAACTGAATTGTAGATACACAAATAATTCCTGTTTTCTGTCATTTTTACTTTCCCCTGCAGACTGAATTAGATGCTCTAAAGGGCCAAATTTGGCCCCCAGGCCTTGAGTTTGACACACATTTTATGTAAGTCTATGATGTCCATGTGTTTGTATACAGTACATAATAATCATTAGTCTATAAAACTATAGACATTCTAATAGATGTAATAATCAGATCCTAACTTGTAGATGAATATACATGCTGTGTTAATACAGACCATCTTCATCATGTACCTTTGAATCTGTTTCTTTTCTCTGTGTTTATAAAGGATTCATATTTGTAATGAGTTTTAAATGAGTGTCTAATACATCACATAATAGTATTTTCTTGATTTTAGATGTGATGTGTTTTATATAAAGTATGTTTTTCTACAGTTGAAGTGAATGTGATGAAATGGTTCCTGACAGGGAAACCCTGCCTAAAGCCTGTGAATGGATCATGCTGAATGAATATCAGGGGAAGGGGAGCCCAAAGTGTCCAAACACTCCCATTTTATCACCATATTTACATTTCTGTCAACTCTGTGATTACAGCTCATAGATTTATTCTAACTCTGAAATGTTCTTTAATCTGTTCTTTAGCCTGTCCAGCCTTTCTTTAGAACTTACAATGTTCTATGTAACCATGATAAATCCTAAAGTTCTTCTTAAATCTTCCTTCTGACATAAAGTTTGAATCAATGTAAATGTAATGAACTTTTAGAGTAACCACTGCTTTCACATCCAGTCATGATGTCTTTCTGACAAATTCTGATAAAATGAGTCAAACAAGTGCAGAATTCTTTAGTTTGAGATTGTTTCTACATTAATAAGGCTTTTTATTTAAATTTAGTGTCGTATCAACATCTGAGACAGTGAAAGAGTTCCTGTTTTGGTTCTAGAAGGATATGAATTATTCCCAATGAACAGCACTGATTAAAAGGGGGCGGAGTCTCCCTGTATGTGGACTCAGAGTGGAGGTGTGTCCAGGTTAATCACATGTCTAAGTGTGTAAATGAATATAATATAAAGTTGTATATACAGAACACCAGGGTGGTGCATTGACAGACTGAAGAACACATTAGCTGACATGTTTCATAACTCTGATGATTCAATAAAATACAAAGTGTTTGGAGTGACTTCATTATTAATATTATGAATCCAAACAGACACATAAAGACTTGTGATGTTATACATCCAATGTACAGCTGTGGCCTGTTCTTAGTCATTCTAAAGCCAAGCAGAGTCACATTAGACACTGACACATCCATCATTAACATTTGGACACATTCAGCTGATTGGAAAGTAGATGGAGGATTATTTAGAAGTGATATCAGTGAACAGCTTCCAGTTACAAACCAGAGCTGGGCTTAGATCTATCAATGTGATCATCCAAACAATGTCTATGATGTTTTAACTTTTTTTGTTGATATATTTTGTTAATACATATTTCATGAGTAATATAGTTGTCTTTGTCACATTTTATTTGACATGAGTAAATAAACTAGTACAGTGACTATCGGAAGTATGTATTCATATAGTTGGAGCTTTAGTAGAGTCATCATTTATGTCCAAATGAGTATGTGTTTGAAGGTTGGATGTACAAAGAGGTGTACTGTACATACTCTGCACTCTCTAGTGTTATAAATGGGTTTATTTGCAGGTGCAAAATAAAATAGCATGTGCGATTTCCCTGGTTTAATTCTATGGGACATGAACATGATAAATGTGTTTGGTTTTTTTTTTTTCTTTACTCATTTTTATATATTTTTTTTTGTTTGGTGTATTTTTCTGTAATTATGTTTTTTTTATGTGTATTTTTGTATCTTTCTGTTGTGTTTTTGTGCTTTTTTTGTACAATTATTATTATTATTTTTTGCCTTTGTAGTGTGATTCTGGAGTCATTTTGTGTATTTTTGTATAAATATTTAGTTTTGTGTATTTTGAGTCATTTTCATATTTTTGTTGTCGTTTGGTGTATTTTTCTGTAATGTATGTTTTTTGAGCCATTTTGTATATTTTTGTGCATTTCTGTTATCATTTTGTGTACTTTTTGTATAAATATTGTTTAGTTTTTTGTTTTACGTAGTTTTGTGTATTTTTGTATTTCTAAATTTGACATAAAAAGCTACAAGCTCTTCAGGCAGATGTTGCCAAATGTGTGAAAATAACAGATGTTTGCTGATGGCTATGGTGGAGCTTCATCTTCAGCAGCATCTGAAGCGACCACAGGTGATGATGGTGGAGGTGGTCGTCAGGTGGATGAGGGGAAGGGGAAACAGGAGGAGGAGAGACCCGTGGCCTCCACAGGTGAGAGTGGAGGGAATCTGAACTACAGCTAAGAAGTGATGAACTGTCGTCTACCTGGGTCAGATATCAATCAAGATTGGGTGTCATTTATTTTTGTTGTGCTTGTTAATTTTAACACAATCAGTCGTTAGAAGTAGGACATTTAATAATTTAGCTAGCTTAAAAGCGAGTTTAAAAAAAAAGATGTATTTTTTTTTTTTTTTTTTCCACCACAGTTTTTTTGGACTTTTTTTCGGCATTTTGTCCTTGTGGGTTACCATAGCGTGATGTGAGCCCGCCCCCTTTTTGTTTACATGTGTTTACTCTTTGAGTAGCTATATGTGTGCCACAGGCATGTTTATTGTTTTATTTACAGGGTCGCTGAGAAGAGTGAACTGTTGAGAAAGTTATTTTGTAGCCTGATGAGGTAAAATAAAATGATCAAAAACTCATTATAATGTATCAGATTACATTAGATTAAACTTTACTGTCATTGCACAAAGTACAGTCCAGAGAAAACGTTTTGTGTCTAACTTGAGAGAAAAACAAGTAAAGTGCTCAGAAAATACTTAAATTAGAATTTATTAGAATTAGTGCATCTTAATAAGTCTTAATATATAAGACACTAGGTGGAATAAATATAAGAATGAGGTATTGTTTATACAAACAAGAAAGTTTGTTTTCATTCATAGGCTTCATTGTCTTTCCATCAATACCTGGTGTGTCCCATCACCTAGTGTCCAGCTGGGGGCGGAGCCTGCACTTCAGTCTGCCTTTGGGGGCTTTTTGACCATCATCTGTGTCTCTGAACCAGTGGGTGATGATGAACAGTATCATAACATTAGACACAGGTCCTTTGCACTATGGGAGGACAGTGTCTTTATCTGGACTCCTGCTGTTCTCCTTCCTCAGAGTCACAGCCTCCTCTGTCTGCAGGGCTCAGCTCAGGGGGCGGAGCCTCTGCTGCCTGAGCAGCTGAGATCAGTCTGTTACATGTTCCATGTCCTCTCCTCTATGTAGCGCTGTTTATAAGAGTAGAACATTTATTTTCCTCTATAAACAAGATGGTTCACCGACTTAGTCATCCTCCTAAGACACTCATCATGTCCCTCATCGTCTCTGTTTGCTCTGTCTGAAGCGCTGCAGGGCGTCACACACACTTTACCGCTTCCTCAGCAACCACACGTCATGAGTTGTCATCACATTTTGATTAGTTGATGTGTGTTTTTCACCAATAGGGAAGAGGTGTATTTTTTGCTTTCAAACACTTTTGCTTTGTGAGAGAAGGTAGAACGTCCCGTTTTTACTCTTCGTTTACACACTGAACGCAACAAAAGTGCAGCGTTTTTAATCTATCATAACTATTGTTCTACTTGTTCTATCAAGATCATTTAAAAACTAGTTTATAGTTTTAACAGTTTAAATTAACACTGTGAGGCTGCATCTGGTCGTTCTGCTGTCTTAAATCAGTCATGTGATCAGGATGTGGCGACGCGTCCATCGACTACAGAGGGTTAACTCACTTTTCTGCTCAGACACAGAAATAGAGGTTGGTGAAAGGAAGAAGACACACTGAACCACAAGCCCAGATCCATGTAAAGGTGGACAATAGATTTTCCTCACTGGTGAATGGGAATGAATAAGAGTTCTGTTCTAATGAGAACAACACAAGCTAACAGCATGGTGAAGACTGAGAGAGCTTCAGGAAAACAGAAGCTACATCAGAAAAAGAGGGATCCTCATACGCTGATCATTGGAGATGAATCTGTGAAAAATGTTCAGATGATTATCAACAAAAATGGAAAAGGTTCTTTGTTTACCTGATGACATGGTATCAGACCTGGAAGGAAGAGTTTCCACACGTGAAGAATGTTGTGATTGATTTTAGAATAAATGATATCAGGAAGGAGCAGTCTGAGGTGTTGAAGAAGAATTCTGTTTATTCTTGTTGGAAATTGTGAGTATTTTGCAGAAAAAAGTGTATATCAGTGGTTCCTTACCTCCAGTTCTCAAAGGAGACATGAACTTCTCTAGAATGTATTCTCTGAATAAGTTAGTGTCTGCTGCTTGTGCTGAACATTCACACATTCCTCTGTGATCAGCACCATGCTTCATTTCCTCTGATAGTTCTGGTCTGTTTGTGATATGTGAAAGCTCACTAGAACTCTGGTATGGAGCAAACAAGTGACTCTGGTCCTCTATAAAATGTGGGTCTAGGTTCACCTCAAGTGAAGTATGATGTGGTTTTTAATCATGTGAGAAAGTAAACAGGACCAAATATAGAACTTTATGTTAAAGAACAATACACACACCTCATAGAGTGTCTCTGCTGGCTGTGAATCCTTGAATTTGGTTGATCAGATGAAATAAGACCCAATAAGCTGTGTTTCTAATGGTTAGATGGTTAACAATAATATAATACAAAGTAACATTTTCATTTACAAACTGCTAAGATCTGCCCAGTATGGGGCTTGAACCCATGGCCTTGGTGTTATTAGCACCACGCTCTGACCAGCTGAGCTAACTGGCCTGTGAAGCTGTAAAAATGTGTAAAAACATGGTTACGAGCAGTGCTTTTTACAGTAACTTGTACTGTATCGCAATATTTTTTTAAAGAAATAATGCCGTTACCGTTACATTATGCTGCATTTGTCCGTTACTTTGCTAGCTGCGGTGTACTTCCTGTTTACAGTGGCTCTACATATTTTTGCGGGACGCCGTGCCAACCACGGTAAAACAGAAGAAGAAGAAGAAGAAGCATTGTCAGCATGTTTCTGTTTACATCATGTGCACCAATCATAGCGAGTCAATGCAGGACACGCTTCTCAGAGTGGAAATACGCGTATTATTTTACTCATTTGTCTCCAAACGATGCATCGGTGAAGCGCTAAGCTAACGCTACATTGGTGGATGTGATGGAAGCCTCTGCACCGAAACAACAGCGTATAGATTTTAATGAACTGTGACTGTTGAGAAAAATGCTGTGAATTTGTTTTTCCACATTTATTTTTATAAGCATTTTCAACAGCAGAATGTGCACCTGGAATACACACAGCTTACTTTACATTACTGTGCTAAGGCTGAAAAAATACTGTTTTAATTTTGGAGCAGCTGTTTTGTGCTTTATATGCACATCATTTATGGTTGTTTTATGGCAGTTTTTGTAAAGCAGAGTTGGTCAAAATGTATTCCTAATGTTAATTCAGATTGCTTTCATTTATTTATTTTAGAAGGTTTTTTGTGTTTATGTTGAACATTATTGCTAGTTTTTGTACTTAACCTGTAAGGGAACATTCTAAGGCTAAACACAACTGTTTTATGATGCTGAAGCCACTTTAAATTTTAATAATATTCAGGTTGTTTTGTGTGTTATTTATTTCACAATTCCTTGTAATATTTACAGTTTCTGCTGGTCTCAGATAAATAAACTGGTATTGAAAGAATACTTAGTGTTTCAGTCAGATTGGTGTTTGTAAAGATTAATACTGAGCAGAGTTTAGTTCTGTTAATGTAAATCATTATAAACTGTAGGGTTGGATACAGTAACATTTCATTTATCAGAGGTTTTTATACAAAACAATGTTAATACAGGGACACATTTGATCAACAGTGGATTATTATATTATTACAGCACTAATATGAAGCTGTACGGACACAAATGACCCAAAATAAATAATACATTCTTTCATTCTAAGTAACTCAAAAGTTACTTTTTGCAGTAATGCATTACTTATTTCAGTAACTCACACAACACTGGTTATGAGTTAAAGCGCTTACGGTTCAAAACACCTAGAAAGTGGTGAGTAGACAATTAAAGCATGATATAACAACTGTAGCACAACTGGCATGTGGTTAAGATACATGGGTGTTTGTTGAGAGCTGATTGAACAAAGGCTATTGATTGGTAGCCTTTCAAATTGGTAAAAAAATAAATAAAGATTTGATGACGGAGTTGGAATTCCCTCATAACTGAGGACCAAAATAAGACCACACACTATCATAACTGTTGACATTAAGATGGAACTGTAAGAGAAAAAAGTTACACCATGAGATGGATTTCTAGAGCCCCGCCCCCAAAACTTAAAAAAAAGTGATGCCCAGTTGTACATGTAAGTGGTGTAGTGTATATCTGCCATGTGAAAGATCGTCTATGCTGTCACACACAGGGCCTCATAGTTCAGAGGTTAGAGCACTGGTCTTGTAAACCAGGGGTTGTGAGTTCAATTATCACTGAGGCCTTTACTCCCTGTTATCTACAGGTCAAAGGGGGTGGGGCTAAGGGCTTTGTTCACACCCTTTAACCTCTCTTGGATTGGTTTGAATGGATAGCGTCCCTGGTTTGTGAAGTCTACAGAGGACCAGGGAAGTGAGCTGAAGACTCTCCAGTGTAACTCTCAGCTGTGACAGCAGGGGGCGTGGTTTCCTTCAGTCCGCTTACTGTACCAAAGACTTCACTGGCCTGTGGAGTGTATCACTGATTGTCATTCTGATGAAATGTTTATTCTAAGAACAAAAACTTGGTTTTAATATAGATTTAAGTTTATTTCAAAATGAGTCAACTTGTATCAAGAAACAGCTTAATCATTTTTCACTATTACTGAGTCAGTTTTTACTTAGATTAGTTTTCTTCTTGTTCTGAAGCTTTCATTTGCAAAATTAAAAAAATAAAATAAAATAAAAAAAAAATATATTATTTGTTTATAGTCAGTATATTTCACTTATTATTGTGCTGGAGGAAGTTTGATTTCAAGTAATTTAATCTAATAATCATCCATTTCTGCTTATTTTAACGCCTTAGAATATTTATCAGGATCTTCTTATTATAAGATTTAACATATTTTTTCAATATTTCTTGTTTAGTAAATTTAACTTGCTGCATGAACAGATAATGTCTCTTGTTTTAAGAATTCTCCTCAAATGTAGTGTTTTTTTCTTATATTTTCTCTCTAATTTGCAGCAAAGTCTTTGTTTTAGGATCAAATAGAGAGCAGCAGCTTTTCTGGGACAGTCCACAACAACATTAACTATGATATTGGTCAACAGATGAACTCCTCTGTCCTGTTGGTTAGGACAACGTGTCTAACAATAAAAGCCCATCATCACAGAGCTTCATTTGGACATTTCCTGATTAGCAATCATTTATTAGCTTTAGGTTTGGACCAGACGTGGGCCACACAATACTCAGTCTAGTATTAGCCACACCCCAAGGTATCGCTCAAAATACATACAGTATATGTAGAACTGTACATAGAACTGTACCATGGTTCTCCAGTTTAGCACTAAATTATAATTTTTATAGATTTTTCATGGCAATTACTATTACAATGTAAATTATCTGAACTCATTTCTAATGTAATTACAATTACAACAGCAACATATTTTTTAAATTACAATTATACCATCATTTTAATTCATGATCACTAGGGATGTAACGATTAATCGTAAGGCCGTTAAAAATCGATTCATAGCTATCACAGTTCACATTGATGCTCTGAAAAATGAATCGCAGTACTTGTTTTAAACAGCAGAGGCCGCTATCTATTTATCCTTCCAGAAGTGTTGGCGGCGGGCAGAATCTGCTACTACTTTCTTTCTGGCCGCCTTCTACTCTTAAACATGTTCATAAATGATTCCTTACCCCTTTAGCACCAAAAGAATATCTGTAATATTACGTGAATATCTTTAAAAGTCACGTTTTTCTATTAGCTCTGTCTGCTAGCATAGCGTCTCTTCTTCACCGGTAAATTAGCTGCATGCCAACCGACCACTGGGTTACCAGCGCCCTCTGCTGGTCCAAACAAATCTGATGTAAGAGACAGTGCAGTGTTTTTTTTTTTTAAGTCCAATTGTTAAGGCACAAAATACATTTTCAGTTGCACTTTTAAAAAGAAAAAGAACTATTATGTAGTTTTGCATTGTTTACTAGAGAACCAGAATTTAAATTAATAGGCTTCTTCTTCATTTGTATTATTCCTTTATTTATTTCATTCAAGATTTATTTTTAGTTCAATTGCATTGTTTTGAATAGTTTATCAATGGATTTTTTTAACAATCAAAAATAAAAGGAAAATAGTACAGTATTTTCTATAAATAAAGAAATATTTTTTAGTCATGATTTGTCTACAGTCCCATTTTGTAAAATAAATCGTGAGAGAATCGTATCGTGAACTCAGTATCATGAACTCAGTATCACGAACTCAGTATTATAAAAATGACAAAAACCAAAAATCACCCAAAATCAAAAGTAAGGCTAAAGCAAGGCATTTTTTTTTTGAAAATTAAAAAAAAAATAAAAAAAAAATTGAGTTAGAACCATCATTAGACCCTAAAAACTATGGCAAATATAATGCACACACGTAAACAGGGCTAAGAAAGCAGTAAGGCCCAAAAAATTGCGAAAAACAAAAATCACCCAAAATCAAAAGTAAGGCTAAAACAAGGCATTTTTTTTTCAAAATTAAAAAAAAAAAAAAATCATTAGAGCCTAAAAACTACTGCAAATATAAAGCACATACTTTTTTTTAAATTTCAAAAAAAAAAATTTAGTTAGAACCATCATTAGACCCAAATAACGACTGCAAATATAATGCACATACTTAAACTGTGCTAAGAAAGCAGTAAAACACAAAAAATGACAAAAATCAAAAATCACCCAAAATCAAAAGTAAGGCTATAGCAAGGCATATTTTTTCAAAATTTAAAAAAAAAAAAAATCATTAGAGCCTAAAAACTACTGCAAATATAAAGCACATACTTTTTTTTTAAATTTCAAAAAAAAAAATTTTGTTAGAACCATCACTAGACCCAAATAATGACTGCAAATATAATGCACATACTTAAACTGTGCTAAGAAAGCAGTAAAACACAAAAAATGACAAAAATCAAAAATCACCCAAAATCAAAAGTAAGGCTATAGCAAGGCATATTTTTTCAAAAATTTAAAAAAATAAATAAATTGAGTAAGGACCACCATTAGACCATAAAAACTACTGCAAATATAATGCACATACTTAAACAGGGCTAAGAAAGCAGTAAGGCACAAAAAATGACGAAAAACAAAAATCACCCAAAATTAAAAGTAAGGCAAAAGCAAGGCATATTTTCTCAAAAAAAATAAAAAATAATTTGAGTTAGGACCATCATTAGACCCTAAAAACTACTGCAAATATAATGCACATACTTAAACTAGGGTAAGAAAGCCGTAAGGCACAAAAAATGACAAAAATCAAAAATCACCCGAAATCAAAAGTAAGGCTATAGCAAGGCATTTTTTTTCAAAATTAAAAAAAAGAAATTGAGTTAGGACCATCTTTACACCATAAAAACTACTGAAAATATAATGCACATACTTAAACAGGACTTAGAAAGCAGTAAGGCACAAAAAATGACAAAAACCAAAAATCACCCAAAATCAAAAGACTATAGCGAGGCATATTTTTTCAAAAAATTAGTTAGGACCATCATTAGATATCAAAACACAACAACATACACTGTAAATGCTAACATTCAAATTAATTAAATATGATAAGTGAACCAAACTCAGTTTTCATCAACTTGTTATGAACACTAGTTTTAAATAAGTAAGCAGTAATTTGGAGTTGAAGAACTTGCTTAACTTAATGTATCCTAGTTAAGTCAAATTAGAAAAAATAATTAATTGTACCCAGTGTCCTTTGCGGGTTCTTTCAGACATGCGCAGATCTGCGTCGTCAACTTCGCGCTTTCCAGAACATTCCCGTACACGCAAACGGCCATATTGGATGCTCAGAGAGTGGTGAGCGGCGCGCATTTTGAATTTATCGTCGGCGTTGTGGGAGTACTTGTGTTGAGTTCACTTTGGTAAGTACATTTTTTCCTCTCTCCTCTTGTGGTTGTGTGATAGCAAACTGTGTGTAGGGTGACCAGATGTCCCGCTTTGCGCGGGACAGTCCCGCATTTTTAGTGCTTTTCACACGTCCCGCAAATTGAGACGTTGTCCCGCTTTGACACAAGTGAGAGAGAGAGTGTTTTATTTGTAAACGAAATACGGATGGCCGTGAAATACACGGACCTTATTGGGTCCAGTGCATGACCTTAATTGGATGTGCGCTGCATCAGCTGCTGCTCTGCGCACGTGTCATTTCTACTTGCACGTGATTTTCTCCGTATATACTGCTACCCCCGTCTGATCAACCTGCACTGAAAATTTGAAGCTATATTTGGAGCTGTTCTCATTCTTTCTAGTAGGGCTGTGCAATTAATCGAAATGTGATTACAAGTTAAATTATTACACTAAAAAAAATAACATGATTGAGAAAAATACAATTATTATTATTATTAAACAATTATCATTAAATGAATAAATAAATGAATAAAATTATCAACCATTTATTTTATTTTATTAGGTTTAAATTATACACATTTTTAATTTACTAAATAAAACACATTTTTACGATTTAGGATAGCTACAAAAAATAAACCATGGCACACGAGAAAAAAAATATTATTACTAACTTTGAGTTATATAATATAGGACACATCATGTGCATTAAGTGTTTTTTGTGCATTAGTGAACAATCTTGATTTTAACGTTTGAGGTATTTTATTGACGTTTACAGAATATTTTATTTTATATCTTTATTATCTTTATATATACTTTATTCTATATCATTACATTTGTATCACTAAACTCAGTTATTAATATAGAGTGATAGAAATTATGAAAATCTGTATATAATCTCCTGCAATAGATCATTTGTGGCACCATATTGATGCCTAGTTCTGTGTTTATAATTTTGTGTTGAGAAAGTTTCTTATTGGATTGCAATGTACCGTCTTAGATTACATTTTCACCTTTTTAAAAAGAATTGGTGACTTGAATAATTAAATTCTCTCAGGATTTTATATTGCAGTTGTATAGTGTAAACCAGTGTTAAGCTTGTTTTGTCTTTTACTCCTCTCAGGGACAGCACGTGTGAATGAGTTCTGTAGTAAGTCTTGTTTAGGGGAAGGTCTGGATTAGGGCACACTCAGAATGTGTCTAACTGCATTCGTGCTGCTCTGTGAAATGGCAAAAGCACTATACTAAAATGAGCAATTCAATATAAAAAAAGCTATAAAATACATATCTCTGATA
This sequence comes from Gouania willdenowi, assembly GCF_900634775.1. Classification (NCBI taxonomy): domain Eukaryota; kingdom Metazoa; phylum Chordata; class Actinopteri; order Blenniiformes; family Gobiesocidae; genus Gouania; species Gouania willdenowi. Next base: position 105,546 of record NW_021145081.1, on the reverse strand, counting down.
TTTGGACACAGTTATGACAGTGATTTGTTGAAGGTTAGTCATGTATGGGTATATATTTGAAATTATTGCCTTAATTGGATATTCTTTTTCACAGTCCCCCATTCAGGCTGAAGCAGAGGGTCAACTGTTCACCCATTACCCAGTCTCAGCAATTAAAGGTATATCATTCAATATTTGTATTTGTTTCATGGGTTGGGGTAATAGACATAAAATAACACCACTACAGTTGGATTATATATTTTATTGTCCATTTGTTCAAAAATAATCAATTACATTAATTTAAAAGAAAAAATGATTTCACCTTTTAGTTTGTGATTTAAAAAAATCTGTATATATATATATATATATATATATATATATATATATATATATATATATATATATATAAATAACTGCACATTTTAATTTATGGCAGTAAAGTAAAATTTGAACTTTATTATTATTATTTACATGTGCTCAATGCTAAAATTATCTTGTCTTTCCAGGTCAACCAGAGCAGTATTATCTGATGCAATGGACTTGTAAGTACTGCACATTTATTACTGAAAAGCGAGGCTACTTGCTAAAGCATTACCTCTTAAAACATGGATACCATACACGGACATTATCTTCATGAAAAAATAACTCTTGCACTATACAAATTAGTAAAATGATTTTATTAGCATTATGTGAAGTAATGTTATTTGTGTAATATTATAAGTAGTTATGTATTATTCACCATAGTTTCATATGTTAAGTTCTTAGATTTGCTACAATATAAATTGATTGATGGCAAGCTTAATGTTGTTATTCCTCTCCTTCCCTCCCCTATCCATTTTTCAGGTTGTTGCTGAGTTTAATCGCATCACAAGTAAGAATCTTGAAGGAGACTTTTACAAAGCACTAGACCAACATACCCCACGCTTCATTGAACTTTTCAGATCCAAAAAAAGGAATGTCAGGACAAAAACTGACCGACTTGGTGTGCCACATAAACTGGATGGTAAGAGTCCTGTTGTGCTTTTTCAGATTTTGAGTAAATTACACTCCATTATAATGGGTGGCGGCAATGCACCGTAGGCCTCTGTCACATACAAGTCACGCTGTCTACATGCTGCTGTGGAGAGCAAGCAAGACATGTGACCAATGATATGTATCCATGAGTACACTGACTTAATCACTTCAACAGTTTAAATGTGCTCTTTAAAATCATTTTTCGCTACCTATACCAGTTGGGGACTACTCATCCAACAGGATTTTATGTCATTCTTAGTAACAAAAAAGTACCACCATATGGTTGTTTGTCCATTTCAAGTGAGTGCTTTTTCTGCTTAATGCTTGCACTGGGGCATTTCATTTTACATTTAATTAAAATGTTGATTTTGTATTAACACAAAATGTTTACAGGGAAAGTGGGATGTTTATATATGAACAATTATACTAGTAAAATTAAATCCCTATCTCTAAGATAAGCATGCACTGAGTAAATACAGAACAGTATATCAACACACTGTATTCCCCCCACATCCTGAAAATGCTAGAAGTTCTTAATTTGTCTGTTCTGTGTATTTTTAGTCGCCAGATGTGACAGCACTTGGTTCTGTTGTCCTCAAAGGCCTTCCTATTCTACTTGGTGATGACTCCAGTGAAGTGTACAAGACTTGCTATGTAAGTAACATATTGAAAGAATGAAACATATTGATCTGAATGTATTGTCAAATCACATTTTATTTAAAATATAATTATTTTCAGTTGATCAGAATCAGGTTGATTATGATTTCACTCAAAACTGATCAGAATCCCGAGTAAACTGGTTTGTAGTACAAATGTAATTAACTGTGTACCCACCATCATGAAATTCCTGGAAAAGTAACTGAATTAGAAAAAAATGATTTTCCTGTGTATTTTTGGAAAAATAGCCTATTTTATTTTAATGTTTGCTTTTACTACTGGACACACCTTGTGTTGTAAATTGCTTTTAATGAATGTGTCAGCAAAGAGAAATTGTAATCTTATAATTAAACATGGTAGCACTTAGTTGTTGTGTAATGTTGCATTTAATAGATGATGCTACATTATTTAAAACATATTTCAAAATAGGTTTCAAATTGCGCCACAAGGGGGTACAAGCCAGTCTACAGAATTAAAATACAATGTCAATTATTTGCACCAGGGGATTTTTACCCTAAAAGAAGACCAGATTGAAAACATGTGTGTGTGCTTCTTTTGCAGGATACAACTAAAGAAGAGGTCCTCGCCTCAGTGACAGTTGTCAGTGAAGATCCTCAGCAACAGCTTCTAAATGCAGTGCACTTCCAACCCATTTCCAATGCCATCATCATTGAGGGAGGTACTGTCATGGACAATATTAGGGACTTTCCCCAGGCAGTCTGCCTCATCTTTGGGCTTATATATGCCCTTCACTTAGATTACCCAAAATGCATGGCAAACACGTTCACGTTCATTCAAGCCGTCATGCTTGGATTGGCAAGCAAAGCCCTCCCCCCAAAATTGCTAGGTTTGAAAAATAAACTACTGATGTAGACCAGTTCATACAGTGCCAAAACTTACTGTTAGTAAGAATATTGTTCTTATTTCTATTAAAAAGTTCTAACTTTCCGTGTTTAAAGTTTAAAGTTATGTTCTAGGTATAATGTTGAAGTTAAATTTGAATTTCAAATATATTTGTATTGTTTGAAAAAGTGTTATTTGTTTTATCAATGTTGCCCAAAAGATGAAATCAGTGTTAATTGTGGTTTCAGTCTTGATTTGTTTTTATTTTGAAGAGCGGACAAACAGGAATTTATTTTTGTTAATGTGCTTTTGTCATTGGGTTTCAGATTATTACTTAAAAGTACAGGCACCAAACATAAACCTAACTTACTGAAGTAAGAACTATTATTTTATAAAGATTCTCTGAGATTTGCTCTGAAAATAATGTTTCTTTTAACTGTTTCATCAACATGATTATTTTATATTCTGCATAGAGAGAACTTTTTTTTTTCTTTTTTGTCCAAAGCTACAGCATGTTACAAGGTAACTGAAAGATTTTAGTTCAATTGTTTGAAGCTAATGTTTAATTCAAATGATGTAGTACATTTGGTGATTTTTGCCTTCATAACGAGCATAAAGAACAGTTAAGTGCCATGTGTCTTGTTAAATGCATTGTTGAGCATTTGAAAATAAATTTTAAACCCACTGTTAATCCATTGATTTTTATTCCATTCATTGTTCTTGAGTTTTTATATCCTGCTCTATTCTCATTCTATTATAGAATTGTTTTATTTCAACAGCTGAATGTGATGGAGAAAAACTTAAAAGAACTAAGCTATCACTTGAGTACTGAAAGCCCACAATAAATAAGTTACTTTAATCTAATTTATTTAAGTTAAATTGAGTGCTGTAAACTCAAAAATAAACAAGTTATTACAATCCAATTATTCAAGTTAAATTGAGTACTGTTAACTCAAAATTACTAAGTTATAATAATTCAATTATTTAGGTTCATTTGAGTATTGTTAACTGACAATAAATAAGTTAATCAAATCTAATTAACTTAAGTCAACAAAAATTAGTTTTTTTAAGGCAGCAAGTTTGCATATTTTTTTTAAGTAAAGTCAACTTATTGAATTTTACAGTGTAGGCTGCCCAAACGTCCTGATTTACAGAGTCACGTCCTGTTTGGATGTCCATCAACTCTGTAGTGGACCAACCCTGGATGTCCATCAACTCTGTCGTGGGTCAACACTGGATGTCCATCAACTCTGTAGTGGACCAACACTGGATGTCCATCAACTCTGTAGTGGGTCAACCCTGGATGTCCATCAACTCTGTAGTGGACCAACCCTGGATGTCCATCAACTCTGTAGTGGGTCAACCCTGGACGTCGTTCTGAATTTGTTGCATAGTGAGAATTGTTTTTATTAAACCAGGGGTGTCAACCTCATTTCACATCAGGGCCAGACATATAAAATATTTATCTGTAACTCTCCTTTCACAACCTAAACCTAAAACCTATATGAATGTTTTCTGATAAGTTTGACACTCTGAGTTTTGTGGTTTTAAGCTCCACCCTCTGACCCCATTAATGTAATCAATAATTACTTTTATTTAAAAAGTGCCTTTCAGGCCACTTAAAAACACTGCAATAAAAACAGGATAATAGATAATATTAATTTGTAGTGTACACGTTAGTTTAGATGCATACTGTTGTTGCTGAGTCATGGTTTGAGTAGTAAATAAAATCCAAACATTACCATAGTTAATTATAGATGCCATAATGTTTTCAGTCTTAATTTAGAGTGTTGACCAATTTATACCAAAACTTGACAAATTTTTATTGCTCACCAACTAAATGGAGTCATGATTAATTCATTCAAAATAAAGACTTTATAAACGTTATAAAAAAGCAAACACCTGTGAGGTTAAAATTGATTTAGCACTAACCAATTCATCTGAATAACCTATAACATTTTTAATAAGTGGAAAAATGCTGAGTCTTTAGTTTTGAGAAAAATCTAAGTTTTACGACTTGCAAAGTTTGCGATTTACAAATTTCCAGAAGAATAATTAGGTGGAAACTACAAAACTAAGAGGGCAGTGTTCACCACAAACAATCATAGAAGTACTTGGATCAATTATTCACAGTCAAACTCAAGCTTTAAAGAAGGCCAGCACATGGTGCAGAACCTTCTGAATCCAATTTCTCACAGCAACTGAATGAAGAGTGAAAATCCTCCTTATATAGTCCAGTCCAGCTGATTGTCAACAACTCACAGTCGTGCTCAACTCTACAGGTGCAGCAGATCTCCCTGATTGACATGATGAGCTGGACATGGCTGTGCACTTTGTACCAATCTGTAACAGTATGGTAAATCCCCCAATAGATCCCCTGGAATTATCAAACATTTTGGCCTCAGTAAAAGATAACCAACAATTTCATCTCATTTCACATTTTGTTGCTATTTTCCTGCATGGAAACATCAGTGACAGTGAAAGAATCTTGTCAAAAAATTGCAAATATGGTAAAAGTTGCATTTTTTTGCACCAGACAAATGTTTTGTTAAGACCTTGATGTACTTTACCACCATGTAGACCCTTATTTGTGTGAATGTGGACAGAAAAACAGAAACAAACTTTACGTGGAGAACGATTAAAGACTCAGATTTTCTCAAATTCAGCCCAAAATAATACAAAAATCATGTAAAGTGTAAAGATCAGATGTATTTGATGTAAAGCTCTTTGTTGTTAGTATTTAGTAGTTCAGTGTGCTCACAATGACAATGTGTGTTTCTAAAGTGTGTTTATTTGTTAGTGTTGTGGTTGAATGAGCTTCTTTTGAGACGTGTATCTAGTGTTTTGTTGGTGAGAAACACTTTAGTGGATGACATTAACTGTTGAGCTGAGATGACTGATGGATATACAGGCTGTGTTTAGAGTTTGGAACATGTGACTTCAGTTTCAACCAATGCTTGTTAGCAATAAAAAAAAAACTGTAATGTCACAATTTCAGTGGAAGAACGGAACGTTCCATTCCTTCTATTTCTTTTCATTTGTTCTGATTTCTTTGGGTCGTACCAAGTTACAGGCTAAAATGTGTTTGCACCCATTATAGCGCCACCTAGTGGTGCACTTTTTGGTATGGGTGATCTGTGTGCTCTTCTATAGTTACCCTGTAAATTTCGCATCGTAATACTTCAGCTGAAATAAAGGTTTGTTTATTTATATGTTATGTTGTAATAAGCCACGCCCACTTTGACCAATCGTGATTAACTTCGAGATCCGGTCCCAGGAGCGAACCAAGGTCATACCCACCAAATTTGGTAAAAATCGGTTGTGCCATTTAGGAGATAAAAATTTCTCATAATAGCAGTGCCCCCTAGAGGCCTAATTTTTTAAAATTTGGCTCAAACCCCCACAATCTCATGGCAACCAAAGATCTAAGAATTGGTGGTGTTAGCAATTATTTTGATCAAGATATGCAACAGTTTGTGTTTTTATAGCTGGCTAGAAAACTTTACTCGTTAATATTTTGCGCATATTTTGTCCGAACAAATTTTTTTGCTAAACTCTAGATCAGGTCCAAATGAAGACTGTACGTGCCAAGTTTCATGCCGATTGGACAAAACCCCAAGGAGTAATTTGAAAAAATAAGTTTGTGATATATAGTGACTTACAAAGAGCAATGTGCTGTGGGAGTGGGCGTGGCCTATGTCAGAAAATGCGACTCTATGTAAGGAACATGTGGATATGAATTTTATGAAGATGTGAATTAAATTGTGAAAGTTAAAGGCCAAAATGTTTTTGCAATTATAGCGCCACCTAGTGGGGCAGTTTTTGGTATGGGTGGTCTGTGTGGTCTTCTATATCTACCCTGTAAATTTCACTGCCCTCAACATAATAATTCAGCAGAAATAAATGTTTGTTTATTTATGTTATTATGTCATTAGCCACGCCCACTTTGACCAATCGTGAATAACTTTGAGATCTCGCCTCAGGAGGGACCCAAGATCATACCCTCCAAATTTGGTAACAATTGGTTGTGCCAATTAAGAGATATAAATATTCATTATTTGTAGCGCCCCCTAGTGGTCTACATCATTCAAATTTGGCAAATTTTCTCACAGTCACATGCCAACTAAGGATCTCAGATTTGGTGTTGTTAGCATTTATTTTGACCGAGATATGCGCCAGTTTGCATTTTTATAGCTTGCTAGGAAACTTTACTCGCTAATAATTTGCGCATAATTTACCCGAACAAAATCATTTTATTAACTGTATATCACGTTCAACTGAAGACTCTACGTGCCAAGTTTCACGCTGATTGGACAAAACCCCAAGGAGGATTTCGAAAAAGTAGGTTTTACAGTTTTTGCAATTTTGCTCCAGAAAAGTTTAGGCGGAAATGGGCGTGGCCTAGCCCAGGTGATTCAGTGCTATTCAAGGAATATGTGTATATGAAGGTTTTAAATTTGCAACAAACGGTGTGGGAGTTATCGTCCAAATCGTGTTGACCTTTGTTATAGCGCCACCTGCTGGCGAACATATGTGAATGTTTGCGTCCCAGGTACACGGGGTGTTCTGGACCCAACCCCCAAGGGGCATCGCCCTACCTTGCACGGTTTAGCCTGCAGCACTACTTTTACCGGGGGAAAAATAAAAGGTAACAATAATCCTTACGATTACAATAGGGTTCCTAGCACCGCTGGTCCTAGGAACCGCGGACGCTTACATACGCGGTTCCCTGGCCCCGCGGGCTTGGCCCCCTAATTAATCACACAGTCTAAACTAAACTGACAGCAGGAGTAGGATTGATGCTGGTATCAGTTTTACCATTTGACAACAAATACTTTATTCTAGTAGAAAATATTGTCAGCAAAGGACTAACTTATTGTGTGGCTATAAATGTACAGTATGTACACAGCCATTGGCTACAAGACTTATGATGTAAGCAAAGCTGGACTACTTCTTAAAATAAAACTGTTAAAATTGGTGTAAAGTAAGAATGTGCTCTAAGTTTGTCATACCACAGAACCACACTGTTGAATATGAATGATTAATAAATACATATAAACACTCTTTGTGAATGAGTTTAGAAGAAAATGGCAGAATTCACTTTACACAGACTTAAATGTACAGTTAACTTTTCTGGTGCTGGTGGATGACTGGGAGTTTGGGACAAAGTGAGTGGGACTAACTGGGACAAACTATTTTAATATAATGTAACACATAGTTTACACATTCTCACTTACCACTATCATGTTTTTTATTTTCATCTTGTTCTTGTTTGTTCTTCTTTTCATGAGCCCTGTGGGTAAGTCTGCCTCACTTTATCAGTGTGTGTTTGATAACATCAGCACGTTGATGCAGGGACCGATGTCACGGTCTGAGTTCACATCGTACTGAGATCCTCTTAAAATGTCAGTACATACTGACATGTACCTGTGCTGGATTATACTGATTTAAAAAATAAAGTTACATTAGGTTAACTGTGATTTACTGCAATGTATATTATAATCATGTTTTTTTGGAAAATAAATTATTTCTTTTTGTATGGAATTTTATTATAAACTCAATACATGTAATAATAAAAACTGCATATAATACATTATACAACATATTTCTCCTGCCTCGTATATTGAGCATTTGTAAATTTTTGTACAAGAAAAGGAGCCATTCAGCACTCATCAAATAACATTAGCTTTGAACCTTAGCTTTGAAATTTCATTTTTAACCTCAGTACGGTGGAAGTAGAAAAAGGCTAAGCAGAAGTAGCATGAATTCATTTTCTGGTAGTGCACATGCTCATAATCAAACTCAGACCAATGTGAACTCAGATGTGACACCGGTCGTATTGGTGCCCCATTAGGGAGGCGCCTGACGTATAACCGTAATGTGTCCGGGAGGTTTCAAGTTGTATTGCTTATATCTGCCGTCCCTCGGGGGCCCCCTTCAGCTCGGGGCCCTAGACATTTGCCTGTGTTGCCTACCCCGTTACAACGCCTCTGGGTCTGAGGTATGAAGCTCCAGGGCTGAAAGTGAGACCCACTCCGGCCCTGCGTGCTCGCGTGCATGGATTTGTGTGTGTGTGTGTGTGTGTGTGTTCATGAGTGTGTGTGTGTGTGACCCAAAATCAGATGCTGAGCCAGTGTGACAATAACAATGTTTTTTTAAAGGGCCCATGTTACGCTAAATTAACTTTTCTGTGCTTTAAACATGATAAAGTGTGGGGAGGAGGAAGTCAGTGTCTCGTCTATAGACACGCCCACTCATGAATATGCATAAGCAGGCCTCAAATCAACCTGTGTGTGTAGAGTTGCTCAGAAAGTGACTTTTCAGAGGCAAAAACTCTGGAAAACAGACGAGTTTGGGAAAATAAACCTCAAATACTATGTTTTTGGGGTTCTTAGAACAAATGGAGATGTGTGAAAAACAACATGACATGGGACCTTTAAAGATGACGGACAAACCTGTGTTGCTCCTTGGTACTTGCGTTGCTCTCTCTGCTGGTGCAAACTCCATTATTGTTTATGAGATCTTCTTTGTCCTACGCATTTGGTGGTTTGAAGGCTAGATTTCTGATGCATTACCATCAATTCTGGACTGGTATCATATATGTTTGTGACGACGCATCAATGGTGTAAACTCACACACAGAGAGCATGGCTGCACTGAATGTTGACACAAAACAAAGCGGAGATGTAAAAGTTAACCTTTCTAGTGTAAGAAAATAATTTAAATAAAACAATAGTCAATATTTAAGAGCCACTAAATGAGAAAATGCAGAGTAAAGTGTGTTTCAGGGAGAGAGCAGCCACATTAAATAAGGGGGAAAAAATATCATTAAATTTTAAAGTTGTTTATTTAAAAAGAAAATAAAAATTGTTATTTTAGTTTTCTACATGAATAAATGTTTGTGCAGCAGACAGAGAAGACGATCTGCTTCCAATTTAACTTCTTCAAATGTCATTGTGTGCTTCTGTGCACTCACGTCTCCACATTGAAAAAGCAAAACGCTCATTTAAATAGGGCGGTCTCCACCACTTCTGCACGTTTGCTAATCATTGCTACAATCTTAGTGAAACTGCATCACCATTTAGGGACGCAACTGGTTTACCACCCTTTATTATAGATCTTAGTGAAACATTTAATCACAAAAGGCAGCTTTGAATGGCTCAATGTTGACAGGTTGTCATGGCAACTCAGGCTAAAATGGAAGCTCAATGTTGACAGGTTGTCTGGCAACTCAGGCAAAAATGGAAGCTCAATGTTGACAGGTTGTCATAGTAACTCAGGCTAAGATAAAAGCTGCAGAATCTCCACCATTCTACAGAATCTCCTCGTGCGCCGTCATTAACGACTAAAGTAGCTTTAATAATATATATTAACGTTGACCAGCAGATGTCATCAGTGAGCAACGTTTGGGACCAAAGTGAGTTTCTAATGATGATTATGTCAACTTTAATGACTAATTTAGTGATTTTCCAGAATCCTTTGAGTAAATACTGCTTGTTTTAT
>NW_021145081.1:0-95052 GCF_900634775.1 Gouania willdenowi | reverse complement strand
AATACAGACGCTCCACGAGTCCACAGACAAGTTGGTCTGTTTCTAGACAAGCATGCACTGACTGCGTCGTTTACTCACGTCTTTATAACATAATGTTTGGTCAGATTTTTAGTGCATCACTAATTAATAATGTAATTATTACCAATAAATTATTCAAAGGTCACTCTATTAACCTGAAAACCATAAACTACCTTTATCAGGTCTGTCTCTAGTTACATTAAATTCTAGGATAGATCTGCATAATGATAATAATCATCTTACTAGCACAAGCTAAAAATCTTTTCATAAATTATCTTTTTAATGAATATAGAAAATGAGACGTTTCCTGTACTTGTTTTATCAATTAATTTATATAAATCACATTTTTAATCATATTTAATTTGCAGAATACCATACGATATACTGGCTTCAAAACATCAACATAATTTTTAAATGAAAAAAAGGTTATATTTTTAGTTGATTAATTATTATTATCATTATCATATTTTAGTTTTTTTCTAAATATATTTGGTGTAGTAGAGGTGTGTGTAGTCATTGATAAGTTATTATATTTTTTATGATTATTTACAAATAAAAGTTATTTAAAACCGATAAACAGTATTTTATTACCATCTCATCTGTAGTTAGAGAGGGACTTATAACTGATGATCTGCTGTACGATTTATCATCCAATTAGTCGATTGTTTCAATAATCAATGACTAGTCGACTATTAAAATAGTCATTAGTTGCAGCCCTAGACTCTACACCATGGCACTAGCATTGAGATGCAGAAAGCAAAAGTAACCAATAAATAATGTAAATACAGTACACTGACTAAAATGAAATATATATGATAAAAAAAACTAATAACTTTCATGTTTTTCATGATGTAGGCTGCCAATCACTGAAGCCTCTGAGTTTCCTAGTTTTACCCCTTGGCCATGTTTGCACTTTTTTTTTATGTTCATTTATTTTACTTTGAAATGTGACCAAAAATGGCTTTTTTTTAAGATTCACTGGGATTTAACTTAAGTGAAAACAATTGTAATTATTTATTTTAATTGTATTTTTTTGTGCCTTTTTGTAAGACTCTACGTTTAAGTATCATTAATAAATGGCTTATAATATCACATAATAGCCATTAATTCCTCTTAACTTCTAACATTTTTTTTTACAAAAACACAATGGGCTGTCGGTGGGCTTCACTACCCACAGACTTAGCACGTTTTCTGGGGCAAACCCTGGTTCAGGATCCAAAAGTGGCTCGCGGACAGCTGGCCAAAATAAATACTGAAGTTAATGTCTCTCATGTTGGACTTGTCTTATTTTGAAAGAAACTTTTCTTTTGATAGGCATGCTGTAAAATGCATGTTGCACAGGAAAATGTATAGATTTATTTTTAAAAATGTTACATATGTGTGTTGTCGACAGCTATTTTTGAAAGATTAAATTTGGTTGGTAGAACTCTAAAAAAAAGTGGGTTGTGATTTAATGACCGTGGCAAAATGTGGGTCCCAGGGTGAGACAAGTTGAAAACCAGGTTTACAGGATAATAAATGAAATTAATATTAATTACAGTATTGGTTATTTACAAACTTTAAATAAAATACAAATGAATAAACATTATTTTTGTTAATACTTCTTCTGTAGTACTTAGAGGTTGTTGTTTTCAGGTTACTACAGTTGTTTTTAAAGTTATTACTAATTAATGACATTAATACTGGATATTTATGAAAACATAAATCAGATAAAGTATCTTCTTAACTATATTTACTATAGTAAATAGAGAGCCCTAATAAAGACTGTCCACAGGGTTATTGGTGTTATTGTTGACGCTTCCTTTGGGGGTGTGACTTTGTAGACGGTCCCTGCCCACTCCTTAGCTCATTAACATAAAGTGTGTTTTTCTGTAGTTTGTTCTCTGTGTTCCACTGAGTACACACAGGTTGTTCCACCTTTACATCGTTACATATTGATAGAGAAATGTGAGTGTGAATGAAGTGGGTCACCAGTTAAACTAGTCTCCAGTGTGTGTGTAACAGCGGATGAATGTGGTGAGTGAGTGAGTGAATGAATGGAAACACACGGAGTGTTCTAACCTCTTCCTTCACAGAGCACACATCTGAAAACTCCTCCGTTTCTTCTTCTCCGCTTTTCTCCATCTTTGGAGCAAACATTCCGTCCCACACATGGTCGGGATGACGAAGCTCCTCCAGCACAGCTTTCCTCCTGCAGCCTTCATCATCATCATCATCACTGTCCGTCTTACTCATACTCAGCTTCACTTCCCTCAATAATATTTGTTCCTTTTCTTCTAGTTTAACGGTAGTCATCATCCAGCTCTGTCCGTCCTCCATTTCACTGCTTTGTTCCTGACTCTAGCTGGTTGCCAGATACAACCGACGATTCCCCGCATGAAATATGTTGAATATCCACAGAAATGCCCCAAAAACCATCCATTCATCATCCAAATAAAACATAAATATCACATTTAATCAACGTTAAACTGTTTGATCACTAAGTTAGTTATTTTATAATCTCACAATCAGCGGGAAAATACTCAACCTGGCAACCACTCAACTGTTGCGCTGACGTCACAATAAACTTTTTATAGAATAAATGTGTTTAATGGTGATTTAAGAGTGAATAAAGTAGTTACAGACTGAAGGATTTGGTCTGTGGATGATTTAATAAATTTCAGAGGAAATTTGTTGATTTATTTATGATTAAATTATGTTTGGTTTGTTCTCAGAAACAATAGATATTGTAGATTAATATTGTACAAGCATTGACAGTAAAATCACTGTAGATCACATTAAATTTACAGTTGCTTTTATCTTATTTTTTAAAAAAATATGTTTTATTACTTATTTTTTAAGGAAAGTAAATTATTTAAACAAGCATTGAAACATAATCCTTTTCTTCTTCCTTTGAAAATAAATTATATTTGAAAAGTTGTTCCCTCTTTTTGTACATATAAATACACAAATATGTTATGGATTTATGAAGTTTTTTTTTTAGTAAAACACAAATGTAGATATTTTAAAATGAAGCTGTTTTTTACATTTTCTAAATGAGTTGAAAATGTTTATAAACTATGTAAAATGTGTCTGTTCTAAACATTTTGTTAAATTAATTATTTTAGTTTTAAGTTTAGTTTTTTCTGTTTCTATCATGATTGTCAATGTTGTGTATTGTCTTTTGATCAGTCTGTACAGTCTACATTCATATACAAACATCACACCAATCCACTTATCCAAGCAGCAATAATAATAATAATAATAATAGTAATAACAGGGGTACATTACAACTTTCTCTTCTGTTTTGTAATGTTTTCAATGACTTCAACACATTTTTAAGATCAATTTTAAAAGCTTTAACATTTGGGATAATTTTAAAAAACTACATTTATGTATCAAATGTTTTCCAAATATCATCAAATTGCTACATATAAATTCCACATCCTTGTCCTTCAAAATAAAATCAAATGTAACCAAATGCTAATCAAAGCCAGGTATCACAGTGTGTGTGAGCAGCCAATCATCAACTCTTTCCTAAAACCTCTTCACCATAGAACAGGAAAAAAAGACGTGTTGTTGACTTTCATTATTAGTTTGACTAAACATGGAGCTGTAATCATCCATATTAAACCTAATCATTAAAATATATTTACATGGATAAACATCATTCATTGTTTTAAAATTAATCTATTTCATTTTAGGAAATAAAGGAAATGATAAATATTTGTCCTAATTTTGATAGAATCTGTTTTCTAAAAAGTTTGAAGATAATATTTGTCTCTTTACTTGAAGATGAAAACATTGTTTAATAAATAACAGTGTCTAAAAACAATAACTTCCAATGAACAGTTTATTGATCTTTATGGATACTGATGAATACTGTAATATTCCTTTAATGAAATGAATCAAGGCAATAGGAATAGCCCTGACTACTAATGAATGTTGTTTCTGAGAACATTTATCTTTAAAATCACAATGATTGTAAATATTACCATTGTCATCCATTAAATGTATTATTGTCCCTTTTCAATCCAGTCTTTAAAGAATAAAGTTTTCCTCTTGTATAAAATACAGCTGTTATTCCAGATTGTAGCTTTATGTGGACTGAAGTGGTGATTATAAAGCATTTTATAATATAATAACACCTGCATATGATCATGTGATCACTTAAAGGATGAAAATCACAAGATGTTTGAATGTTTTTTACATGATGATCTTTTTAATGACATCCTTTCTGTTGCAGACAAGGAGAGCTGAGGTAAAGGTAGCACTGCCTTGGGCCACAGTGTTTTAAGTGGGAGCCTCTGTCATCATCATCATCTGTGATAAACACCTACAACATGAGACATGTCCCCAGATAAATGATGGACAATTGGTTGAAATGAAATATTGACAAATAATATTTTGTCAAAATTCTTGTTAGTTTTCATTTGTAATTTGTGGTTGATTAAAACTAGCATTAGGAGGCCACAGTGCAGGGAGAGCTGCTGGTATGGAGGTGATGACATCATTCTGAAGGTAGAAATCAACGTTAAAACAGGACAAAGTCATGTTAAAAAAGGACATGTTTTTCTTCCCAGAACGCATCATGTTACTAAAATCTCACTCTTATCATTTTCTGAAACTTGGCAGCCTGTGAATACTGGTAAATTTATTTAATAAATATCATTCTGGATGATCAAACCTCCATGGAGGTTCAGAGAGGGATTTGAAACTGAAGGAGCCACTGGGAGAATGTAGAAAGTTCTTCTGATCTAGACCTCATCATTTCCTCGTCTCCACAGACAACAGACAGAATAATGCTCAGTCAGCATTAGACGATGTGATGTAAACTTTCACTGTCATTTATTGAAGTGTATATAATGATTATTTAATATTCTGTAAACCCTGAGTTTTTTTCTTTTTTTCATTTCTAGTTGTTTCTCATTGTTTCAATGAATGACAGATTTTAAGAAGGTATACATGAGACTTTTTAAGGACAGATTGTAATAAGACACGATAAAGGGGAGTGACTTCAGTCTTCAAATATTTGTTATAAAGAAATAAATTTAAACCTTATGGACAATAACAACTTATTTATTTACTATATTATATTTTGCCGTTACAAAGTAGATTCACGAAAACATTGAGTACTTTGTGTATGTTGAGGTCAGTCCAAATGTCCTCGTTTTTAAAAGGCAAAATATGCTAACTGCTCCAGTTCTCTCTCAGGATGGACTTTCAGGACTTCTGTTACTTCTTCACAGACGTGGTGGTTTGTCGCCTGGTGGAAAAAACTCAGCTGTGGCTGCGCCGTCACTGGAAAGAAACCCAGTGCTTTGGAGAGTGGACTCCAGCTCCCAGAGACCCTGGAGCAGCTCCAGGGTCCACCCGTCACATGACCTGTGCACTCAGTGTGGATAATAAAAACAAACCAACACCTGTGGGGACACAGCAGCGAGGGAACAGGAAGGAAGCTCGCCTCGGAGAGAGTCAACTGGGAGGAGCTAAACTGGTTAAAACTTACAAATTAGAGCAGCCAAAACAGACAGAAAAAGTGGTAAAAAGGTTTCAAAGTGTTAATATTGGAACAAATGGTTTAAACTGGCAAATGATGGGCATGACAAATCATGAATGTGGTTAAATTGAAGAAAAAAAATAAGCATAAAAAAATATAAGCAAAAATGGGCTCAAATTGTTCAGAAAATATTCTGTCGACCACTTCCCAGTGTCTCGGTTGAGAACCCCTGGCATCTCAAGGGTCTTTCTGGTTTTTTTTTAAGTTGGTACATTTAGCACCTCCTGTGGTTCTAATCAGGAACTGCTGCACTAAGGAGACTTGGTAAGTTTAACTCTCAAATACGGTACTTTTTTGATTCCACTCTGCATTGTCTGCTCTTTCTTTATATTTGTCACTTTGCTCTGACATCTTCAGGATGTGCTTCTCACACAGGAAGTTCTCCAGCCTCTGGTCCTGGTGATGGAAGTACCAGTCCTCCACTACGTCCTCGTACTGCTCCAGCATGGTCTCACACTGAACACACACCCACACACACAACTGCATTAGTAAACACATGTTATTTAAAACACTAAACTATTACCTATTATGAATGACTCTTGTGTTGATTTAACTTTTAACAAAAACAAATAAATGTCGTCTAAAAGTTTTAAATGATCAGGTCCACCTGTTTCTTCATGTCGGTGACCTCTGCAGACGGTTCGTCCCACAGCTCGTACGGCATTCCCAGGTCCACTTTCACTTATTACCCACCAGGTTTTTTAGTGTGGTCATGGTCTGACTGGTTCCCTGTAGTCACACCAACAAAACACTGACTTCCTGCTTGGGTCACGCAATCGTGGTCTAAAATGATTGAAATATACTATTAGACACTGAGCAGGTGAAGCTGATTAAAGCTGAGTCATGTTTTCACAGAGCACAGCAGCGCTACAAACAAACAGAGCTTTATAGACACATTAAAGTTAAACAGGCACTGGTGTCTCTGATTTAGGAGTCAGTGATGATTTGTGTAGTTTTTTACCAGGTTAGACGGTGTTTGAAACAGACAAGGATGAGAGTGAGAAGAACATTTCCACATAAATAAACATCCTTTCCCTCACGGCAGGGCCAGATTAACACCGCTGTACCCTGGGCAACAATATTCAGGGGCCCCATCATCACGACCCCAGGATTACTATAATATGGCAAAAGAATAAATAAATTCCAGTAATATACATACATTTACTCACTGCACCAATGTCTAACTGTCATCATGTGCATTATGACGTACAGATGTGCAAATGCTCATAGAAATACAAATGTACCACTATGTCATCTTATCAAAGCCCCTCACTCACATATGATGCTATGAAAATAAAACACATCAGCATCAGTTTAATCTGGCAAAACATAAACATCTCAAAGAAATGCTGACCTGGCAAAATACACTGGAGTGAAAAAATGACCTATATTCAGTTTATGCTTCTTTATATGTTCTGTGTTTCTGATCTCCTTCTCTTTTTTAGTTTCTGTTTAGTGCTCCCACTGAGCTGCCTCTACATGTTTGTATTTTTTAGTTGTGTAGATCAGTGGTTCCCAGACTTTTAGTGCCCATGGTACACCAACGAACAAGTATAAATCTGTAGCCACACCTATTGTGTAAAATAGCCTTTATAACACGTGTTATCACTCATATCATGTACAATATCTGTAAATTCGCATCATTATTTATGAAAGCCAAATAAAAAAACAATAATTAAACAAATATGGTTTGGTTAGGCATAGATCTTCTAATAATTACATTTCAAAGGTTTTAGGCCAAACTTGTAAAACCAGTGGAGGATTGTTTAAAGATAACAATGAGGCGGTGGACTGACCTTGGCGTAGCGTAGACTTCCAGGCCTCTATGCGTGAACGCTGTACTGCAGGATGCGTTCACAGATGTTGTCCACGGCCTCAGTCAAACGGGTCTCCCTAAACATCAACACACAGATCATCAACTACCCACGATGCAATGCTTTAAAATCCTAAGCATTCTAAAGCTATTTAAGGATAATTATGGTTGATGAGTGTGTTGTTCTTACAACGTGTACTACTGTATTTAATATTGCATCTATTCTTGCCCGTGTCCAGCACCTCCCCCAACTCCAGCACCTCCTTGGACCGACCTGTCCTCTCCAGCGCCTGCTGCAGCTCCACCGTCAAGAACTTACACACTAGAGGATGAAGAAGATCCATTAATAGCTGCTCTTTTTTCTTTGAACTTTATTAGTAAATAGCTTTATCATTACTGTTCTAAAATAACATTTGTGATTGCAAACTTTACTTTTATGAGATTTGAAGAAAAGCCAAAATGTTTCTTTTTTAAAAGGTTACACTTTATTTCTATTTTTAATTGCCACAATAAGGGCATTCTGCAACTGCACCAAACTTGCCATATTTTAACCTATTCTCATCACTATTTCTTGCCATATTTTTTTGCTCCTTTTAGTGCATTTTTTGCTACATTTCTGTCACTTCTCCAACAAATTTTTATTACCTTTTCTGCACATTTTTTCCATGTTGAAGACATTTTCAGCACTTAAAACCTTTTCCACCACTTTTTCCACCTAATGTTGCATATGTTGACCCACTATTGTCACTTTTAACCTATTTTCACCATATTTCATACTTATTTTGCCATTTTAACCACATTCACCATTTGTCATGCCTATTATTTGCCAGTTTAAACTCATTGTTCCAATATTGACAATTGAGTCATGTATTATTTATTTTTTTTTAACCACTTTTTCCGTCCGTTTTTGGTCACTTTAATTTGCAACCCCTCCCCCCTCTCTTTTTCCCCTTCTTTTCTTTTACTTTTCTCTAATTTGCAACTTTTAACAATTTTCTGTGTTTTTTTAAAATCCCATTTTACCACCTTTTCCACCCTTTTGTGGTCACTTTTTAATGCATTTTTATTTCTGATTAAAACAAGGATTTAAATTTTTAAGATGCGAATAATAATAGAACTTCCTGGATAACACTGGATATTATTTAAATAAATAAATAAATAAATGTGGTTATCACAGACTCATTCATTTTACAATTAATAACAAGAAGAAGAAAAAAAGAAGTATTATATTTACTATCAACATCTTAGTGGCAGATACCATAGCACACCTTCAGAGGTGAGTGCATTCCCTGTTGCTTTATCAGTATAAATAGATTTTTATCATTCTGTTTGGACAAATCTATGATTATTACACATGTTATAAACACGTAATGACTCATTACTCTCTGTTGATACACAGTAGTAGTGCCTGATTAAAATAATCCTACCTTCACATTTGTTGAGAAGTCTATCTCCTTCCTCCACACTGACTCCACTATAAAGACCAAACAGCAGTAAAACCATAAAAAGCTTCATTATTTACAGTCATTATTTCATCCTAAACTCTGGGTGACGTCAGGAAGGTCTGGAAGACAACGGCCACATCGGCATGATCGGAGCACGCGCAGTGAAACGTTACAGGCATGGCTAGTCGAGCATCGATCAGACTGAAGATAAAAGAGTTGAAGTAACAGGGAGCGAGAGAGGATGTTCAACAGGATTTAACTTAAACTTACACATATAAAACACACATACCGGTACATATCTACGCTTATACTTGTTTTTGAGTTGTTTACTATTCCCCGTTTTACTTTTGTTGTTCTTTTAGCTTTTGATGGTGTATTTATTGTTTTTTCCCCTCATTTTGTTGTTTTTTGATTTATTTATTTTTTTGTGTTTTACATTACTTTCATTGTCTTGTTCTCCAAAAGTTTTTATTTGGCATTGTTTTTGGGTTATGTATTTTTAACCCTAACCCAGGCAGGTATCTGAGGGTATGATGTACTTAAATCCTCTCTTTATGGTCATGAACACGCTGCATGATAACTTTACAGAGAGAGCACACACGGAGAACATCTACACCCGGACTGACCGGAAACACTACATTACCCACACGTAAACAACCCGGTTATGCCGCCACCTCCCACAATGCAACACCTCTCTTAAAGAGACAGGCCGTGCCTGTAACACCTGTCATTAACTCCAGGTTTGATGTTATATTTTCAGTAATTATATTAATATTTTATAAATATATGATAATAATGGAATATTATTGCTGTCATTTTATTTGTTTTTAATTTACTCCGTTTATCATCAGGAATTGAGGCCATTTTTGTTTTCACATCATTTTAATATTATTTAGGTGTTTATTTTAATGTTTTAGTGTTTTGTTAGTCTAACTCATTAATTTAATAAGTGTTTTTAGTTTTCTATATTCTACTTTAATTTGTAAAGTAATTTAAAAAAAATGAAAATTCCCACATATGAATTAAAAATCTTTCAACTATCTATGCTTTTGCTATTCCAGGCCACACGAGGGCGCCAGAGCCCATTGCATTATTTTAATAAGTTTTAAAAAGTCTTTAAAGGTACACCACTCATAGGTCGCCAGTCCACCTCAGGGTTAACACACAAAGACACACATTCTTACATTCAATTTAAAGATTAAAACAGGTTTTTTTTGTAATGTTTTTTCATCCCCAGGGAGAAATTCAGTTTTCCATACATGAACAAAAAGAAACAGAAGAAAAATAAATCTTATATTATCTGTTCCTAATAACAACTTAAAAATTAAATCAATTAGATTCCACAACATTCCACCTCAACTCATCACCAGGTCACAAATCATAACAAAAACACCATCATTTCTCTTACAGTTCTACAGTTATATTCATGTGTTTCCAATTTTTTTTCATAACCTCTCAGAATTTTGTCTTTGTACATTTTTTTAAATTTGTAAAAACTTATACAACGTTTAAATTCCACAGTTTAACTCCATAAACAGACAGATTTCTGTTTTAATGATGTCCATACAAACATATTCCAGAAGTTATATTTTCTTCTATGGCAAACGTCATGTGCAACATTGTCTAGAAATTTTTTTTTTTGTTTAGCTTTCCACATAATAATCAGAATTTCTAATTCGACATGATCCTTAAACTTAAGTAGTTTTTTTTCAATAAATATATGATTGGTGTGTTCTCTGTGACCTTTCTTACTGATGATTCTAATGTGGTAATGATATATGTGTTACACCAGACTTCAGTACAATAACTGAAATATGAGAGAATCATCAAGGAATAAATCCTCCTCAACAAGCTGCAATCAAACACATCTCTAACTTTATATAAAATGACAATACTTTTGCTGACCTTTCTTTTTACTGTACATAATCAATATGAGCTTTCCAATTTAATTTTTCGTCTAAAACAACACAGAGAAACTTAACTTCCTTGACTTTTAAAGGAAAAACGTAATAAACCCAACCCTACAATTTATGCACCATGGAAAAGATTACAGTCAGACTATGGTCAAAGTTAGGAAAATATGGGAGCCAATTTAGCCAAAAATGTAATGGGCCCTATATCACTGTAAACCCAAATAAGTTACTAGAACTCAAAAAATTTGAGCAATCGATTACCTCAATTTTTATTTTTTTTTTTAAAATTGATTAACTTCAAAGTCAAAATTTTCCAGAACTTAAAAGGTTGGATGACTGTCTACTTGTACTTTTTGATAATAGTTAAATTAAAGTGCTGTATGGATGAAGTTGAACGTTCGGGCTTACAGCGTAGACTCTTCTATTTAGATGTGTGTTATTTATTTATTCATTATTTTTGCTTGATGTACTGTATGATTTTTTTTGTGTGTGTTTACTTTTATTAATCTAATTTATTTGTATCTGTCCTGTCTTTATGTGCAGTGAAATGATGAAGATGAAGCAACAATTAAATGTAAAAAACAAACCCCTATTTTATGTAATTAAACATTTTAAAGAAGTTACCACACACACGCACGCACGTTAGTTTGGGTGTGGCCTCAGCTCCGCGGGCCCTGTACAGGGTTAACCTGGAACTGCACCTTTTTGTTCTGTTTAGCTGACTCGTCAGGTCCAACTTTCAGTTCTTACTTTGTCAATCGTTACCTTGTCTTTCTTTGTTTTTTTGTTCGTTTTGGGACATGGGATTTAGGGCTTTGTTGATAGCTCCTTTTTCCTCAGGAAACAGTGGAAACCCAGCAATCCTGGCACTGCATAAATAAAAACGTTAAAATTGTATATCCTGGTTTTCCCGTATCCTTTATAAATATGTTCATTCCTTTCGGGTCGTAACAGTGACCAACACATAAGACTGGTCTAAGCGCTAATGCTAACCACTTTATGAAAAGAAGAAACTATTTTAACTAGTTTAATTATAGTAAATCAGTGAGATATTTATCAATCATAACTTTATGTAACTCTATCAGATATAAAATAAACTGGATTCAGCAGCAATAAAAACACTGTTGTAGTTATTTTTGCTTTTCGTGTGCTTTTTATTTGTTTCTAAAATAATCATTATAAATGAGGAAATAAATAGATGATATACAATATTACTAATGCAGTGATCCATATGTACAAACATGTTTCATAAAATATCAGCTCTATGAGTCAGCAGATATTGTAGCTTTTTATAATGAATAAATGTTATTAATGAATCACATTCTGGTGATGATTTATTCAGTTTAATTTGTGTTTGTAAGGAACCTGTTTACACTTTAAGTTGAGAATTGATTTATTCATTTATTTATTGTTTTTATTTATCGTACTTTGACCCAAGCCAAATGTTAAAAAAATTGTAGCATTATAGAGTAAATAATTGTACGATTTATCATACGATTAGTCAGTTAATTGTTTCAATAATCAATGACTAGTCGACTATTAAAAAAGTAATTAGTTGCAGCCCTAGACTCTACACCATGGCACTAGCATTGAGATGCAGAAAGCACAAGTAACCAATGTTACGGCAGAATTTACGGTTGACCTCATTTGAGACATGATTCATTGCTCTGGTTGAATGATGGAATCCAGGAGAAGCATTGATGATTTTATATAAAAAATGTTTATTCTAAACTAAGAAAAAAGGTACAAAATGGAACAAAGTGAAACAAAATTAGCGTCCGTCCAGGCGGACGTCCGAAGGAAGTGCCGCGCCCCGCTCCAACAGTTTCAAAGCTTAAGCTTTTTATACAGATAAGAAAAGGTCCCAACAGTGAGAGACAAAAGGGAGGGAGTCAGATGCCCATAGTGGAATTGTTGGAGGATGATGAAGATGTTTTGAGAAGGTTTGGCTCCAGTCTTTATCTGTCTTGATAAGTGTGTACGTCAGTGTATGTCTGCAGAGATTCTGGCCTTGGCAGAGACTGTGCTGCACTGAGAATAATACGATCTGTACTGTTTAATCATGATTCAGCTGTTCAAAAGTGTAAAGATTAATGGAGTCGTCATGTATTAAAACATGACAAATTGTACACATGAACATACATTTGAGGATATGATGATGAATATAAAATTTGCCATAACACCAATAAATAATGTAAATACAGTACACTGACTAAAATGAAATATATATGATAAAATAACTAATAGCTTTCATGTTTTTCATGTTGTGGGCTGTCAATCACTGAAGCCTCTGAGTTTCCTGGTTTTACCCCTTGGCCATGTTTGCACTTTTTTGTTTATGTTCATTTATTTTACTTTGAAATGTGATCAGCAATGGCTTGTTTTAAGATTCACTAGGATTTAACTACAGTGAAAACAATTGATATTATTTATTTTAATTGTATTTTTCTGTGTTTGTTAAACCGTATTTCAAAATTGTGCCTTTTTGTAAGACTCTACGTTTAATTATCATTAATAAATGCTTATAATATCACATAAGTCATTATTTCACAATTCCTCTCAACTTTTAACATTTTTTTTTTTTTTTACAAAAACATGGTGGACTTCACTATCCCTAGACTTAGCACATATTCTGGGGCAAACCCTGGGTCAGGACCCAAAAGTGGGTCGTGAACAGCTGGTCAAAATAAATAAATACTTAAGTTAATGTCTCATGTTGGACTTGTCTTTTATTTTTGAAAGAAACTTTTCTTTTGATAGGCATGCTGTGAAATGCATGTTGCACAGGAAAATATATAGATTTATATTTTAAAAAATATTATACATGTGTGTTGTCGACAGCTATTTTTGAGAGACTAAATTTGGTTGGTTGAGTTCTAAAAAAAGTGGGTCATGATTTAATGACTGTGGCAAAATGTGGGTCACAGGGTGAGACCAGTTGAGAACCTGGTTTACAGGATAATAGATGAAATGACTATTAATTACAGTATTGGTTATTTACAAACTTTAAATAAAATATTAATAAAATAAAAAAATAAAAATAAACAGTATTTTTGTTAATAGTTCTTCTGTAGTACTTAAGATAAAGTATGTTCTTAACTATATTTGCTATAGTAAATAGAGAGCCCTAATAAAGACTGTCCACAGGGTTACTGGTGCTATTGTTGACGCTTCCTTTGGGGGTGTGACTTTGTAGACGGTCCCTGCCCACTCCTTAGCTCATTAACATAAAGTGTGTTTTTCTGTAGTTTGTTCTCTGTGTTCCACTGAGTACACACAGGTTGTTCCACCTTTACATCGTCACATATTGATAGAGAAATGTGAGTGTGAATGAAGTGGGTCACCAGTTAAACTAGTCTCCAGTGTGTGTTTAACAGCGGATGAATGTGGTGAGTGAGTGAGTGAATGAATGGAAACACACGGAGTGTTCTAACCTCTTCCTTCACAGAGCACACATCTGAAAACTCCTCCGTTTCTTCTTCTCCGCTTTTCTCCATCTTTGGAGCAAACATTCCGTCCCACACATGGTCGGGATGACGAAGCTCCTCCAGCACAGCTTTCCTCCTGCAGCCTTCATCATCATCATCATCACTGTCCGTCTTACTCATACTCAGCTTCACTTCCCTCCATAATATTTGTTCCTTTTCCTCTTCTTCTTCTAGTTTAACGGTAGTCATCATCCAGCTCTGTCCGTCCGCCATTTCACTGCTTTGTTCCTGACTCTAGCTGGTTGCCAGATACACCGGCGATTCCCCGCATGAAATATGTTGAATATCCACAGAAACGCCCCAAAAACCATCCGTTTATCATCCAAATAAAACATAAATATCACCTTTAACCAACGTTAAACTGTTTGATCACTAAGTTAGTTATTTTATAATCTCACAATCAGCGGGAAAATACTCAACCTGGCAACCACTCTCAACTTTTGCGCTGACGTCATAACCAACTTTTTATAGAATAAATGTGTTTAATGGTGATTTAAGAGTGAATAAAGTAGTTACAGCCTGAAGGATTTTGTCTGTGGATGATTTAATGGATTTCAGAGGAAATTTGTTGAGTATAAATTAATTCATGAATAAATTATTATTGGTTTGTTCTCAGAAACAATATATATTTTAGATTAATATTGTACGAGCAGTGAAAATAAAGTCACTGTGTAGATCACATTAAATCCAGAGTTGCTTTTGCCTTGTTTAAAAAAAAAATGTTATTTAAATTATTATTATTATATTATATTTTTTAAGGAAATTTCATTACCATGATGTTTTTCTTCTTCCTTTGAAAATAAATTCTTTTTTTTTTTTTTTTTTTTTTTTTACAAGTTATTAACTCTGATTTTAGTAAAAATATTCTGATGATATATTTGTGTTTGCTGAAAGCTAAAGAAAATCAATTTAAACTGTTAAATAATATCTACACATGTAATGATTTCATACATCAAATGTTTATTAAATGAGATCCTTTATTCGTCCCACAAGAGGAAATTTACATTTCAGTTTTATCTCCGTCCAAGAAACATGAAAACACAATCACATAAAACTTGGAGGACAGGAGGTAAATTTATATTTATAGTAAGACAGTTGAGCTTTGTTTTGTTTTTGTTTTGTTGACATGTAAGTATGGTACACTCAAAAGATGTAACCACATTTGATATTATTTTATAAGTAATTGTTTTGATGCCACTTATTATTATTATTATTATTATTATTATTATTATTATTATTATTATTATTATTATTATTGTGTACTTAGTAAAAGTAGTCCTTTTGAAAATACTATTGTAGAGGAGCGGAACCTTCGGCACTATAGATTGCAGTTCCCCGGTTACATTAGTGTGGACTCACTTCCTGTTTCCGCTCATACGTAATCTGGGAGAAGACGAGTGTTCATCGTGGTTCCTACTCTAACACTCTACATGTACTTTACAGGTTAGTGCTTGTTTTAAAACAACTGTTAATGAAAGCTTTAGGCTTTGTATTACTTATAAGTCACTTTGTTTTGATAAGTTGTGCAACTTGTGATGTCAGTTTTATAGACTTTAACAGCGGTAGAGCCGAGCCACCTCGCCACGGTAGTATCGCGATATTTAGTGTAATTCCCGCTATAGTTAAAGGTATTGTGGACGATGTTTAAAAAAAGAAACGCCCTCTCCACATTTAAAAAAAAAAAAAAAAAACGCTCATGCGCAACACGCCTACGTGTGCGGGAGAGCGTGCACGAGTCCCGTTTTCCTCGTGCACAGCTCTGTTTACAAGTTGGTGTGGACATCGGTCATACAAGCTTACCTTACAAAAGAAGATTTGCACTTTTCCCACTATGTCAGACTCGCCACCGGTAAGTGAA
This sequence comes from Gouania willdenowi, assembly GCF_900634775.1. Lineage (NCBI taxonomy): Eukaryota > Metazoa > Chordata > Actinopteri > Blenniiformes > Gobiesocidae > Gouania > Gouania willdenowi. The sequence goes on along the minus strand of NW_021145081.1, from coordinate 78,978 downwards.
AATCTATTTTCAAAGGACCCGGTGCGCACCGGGCATGAGCACGTACGACGGCCTTTAGTAAACATGATTGACAATTAGGAGGACCAATAGTCTTGATGATCCACCCGGAAGCTAAACATCGTCTACAATACCTTCAATATATGTCGCTAGAGGCACCGAAGGGTAACTGAATTTTGCACTATTTACATGGAAACCTATAGCACATTAAAGCTGCAGTATGTGTCAATTTCTGTTGTTACAATAAGTCATCTGGAAATGTAATAAGCAGTTGTTACATATGGTTTTGGATAACAAAAGATGAGTGAACATGGAATTGCACTTTATTTTGATTTAATTAATCATTGTTTGTACTGGATGTTGAAAGCACTGAACTGTATTATTGTAAATGAGCTTCAAAGAGAGAATTAATATACGCAATCTGGGAAAAGACGATTGTACAGCGTGGTTCCTACTCTTATACTCTACATGTACTTTACAGACATTCTCTTTGTTAACGTGGACACCGTGCCAGCCGGGGCCCGTAACATAAGCAAATATTTTACAGATTTCATTATAGGATTACATTTTTGGTCTGGATTCTGATTTTCAGATTAATTTTGTTATGAAGAAAAGTTTTATTTTTGTAAAACTACATTTTTCATTCACAAAAGTATATATTTAAAGCTGCTTTCACATTTTCTAAATGAGTTAAACATGTTTTTAACTCATTAAGTTAGTGGTCAAAAGTTTTAATTACAGTTTTTCCAATTCTTAATATAATTTACATAATGTACAAATATTTTAAGTGCCAAAAAATACAAATATAATATAAAGACAGGGATACAAAGTGGTGGATTGAGCGGTGCTGTTCCAATCTACTCCCCGACAAAAAAATTAAACATGCCTGTGGCACACACACACATAGCCTACTCAAAGGGTAAACAAACAAATAAATAAATAACAAATAATTTTTTTTAACTAAAATTTGCTAAATAAAAATTGTTCTTATCTACAAATTCGATGAATCGATTAAATCGATTTTTTTTTCCAGCCATAGCTAGAGGCACAGGAGAGTAACTGAGTTTTGCGCTATTTACATAGAAACCTATAGCACATTAAAGCTGCAGTATGTGTAAATTTCTGGTATTACAATCAGTCATCTGGAAATGTAATAAGCAGTAATTACATATGGTTTTGGATAACAAAAGATGAATAAATATAGAATTGCATTCTATTTTGACTTAATTTGTCATTGTTTGTACTGGACATTGAAATGTATTGTAAATGAGCTTCAAAGAGAATTAATATACACTAGGGATGTAACGATTAATCGTAAGGTAGTTAAAAATCGATTCATAGGTATCACGGTTGATATCGATTTTCTGAAAATTGAATCGCAGTACCTTCTTTAACCAGCAGAGTGTAGGCGGCGGGCGGAGTCTGCTAATACTTTCTTTCTGGCTGCCTTCTACTCTTAAATGTTAATAAATGATTCATTGCCCCTTTAGCACCGAAAGAATATCTGTAATATTACTTGAATATCTGTAAAAGTCACATTTTTCTATTAGCTCTGTCTGCTAGCATAGCTTCTCTTCTTCACTGCAAGATATCTGCATGCCAACCGACCACTGTATTACCAGCGCCCTCTGCTGGTCCAAACAAATATGACGTAAATCAGTGCAATGACGGTTTTTTTTTTTAAAGTCCAATTGTTAAGGCACAAAATACATTTTCAGTTGCACTTTTAAAAAGAAAAAAACTATTATGCAGTTTTGCATTTTTTTATTATAGAACGAGAATGTAAATTAATAGGCTTCATTTTCATTTGTATTATTCCTTTATTTATTTCATTCAAGATTTATTTTTAGTTATATTGCATTGTTTTGAATAGTTTATCAAGGAATTCTTTTGACAATGAAAAATAAAAGGAAAATAGTACAGTATTTCCTAGTTTTTTTCCCCAAAAAAAAAAATTGTCTACAGTCCCATTTTGTAAAATAAATCGTGAGAGAATCGTATTGTGAACCCAGTATTGTGAATCGAATCGTATCGGGAGTTGAGTGAATCGTTACATCTCTAATATACACAATCTGGTAAAAGACAAGAGTGCTGTGTGGTTCCTACTCTTACACTCTACATGTACTTAACCGTGTTTTGCAGACATTCTCTTTGTTAACGTGGTCACCGACCGGGACTCGTAACATAGGCAGGACCCTAAAAGCTCATCCTGTATATTGCTTTGGTTAAAGACTTATCTTTTAATATAACCCTTAGTAAGATAATGTACTTTCATGTGATTAACTGAATTTATAATGTTCATGTTTTTAAAAAAAATATTTGAACAGATATGGACAAATCAACATGAAGGGGAAAAAACCCAAGATTTATTAATTGTAAGATTATTATACGTTAATATTACCTTGTTCTGAAAGTTATTTACTAATAAAACAAATTAATTCACCTACTTAAAACTGTCGCCCTAAATAAGAAAAAATGAATAAAAGATCATTTAAGACACAGTCATTTTCTAACAATTTTAAAAAATGTATGTAAGTTATTTATCAAACTGGTTCCAAGTACAATTAACATCAAACAAAAAGGGTGACAAGTTATTTTAGTCTCAGTCTTTTTACTTTGTTTAACTAAAGTGGTGTAGCATTAGCATCACTTGCTACATAACAAGGCATCATATCAGTCTAGTGATTTGTTTGTTATTGAGTAACACACTCATAATAATAAAATCCTACTTTAAACAGTGTTTAAACGCCTCATTTCACACAGTTTATACAATCATATCCTTTATAAGATAAAACGTTACTGCTTTGGTTACATTAGGCCTGGGTGATATTACGGAGCGTATTTCTGACCTGTTTAAGCACTTAATAATTCTTTGGTGTCTGTAATGCTGACATGCTGACTAGTAGTGGTGCAACCGATCAAAAAACAAACGGTTCTGATCGTATCACGGTTTTGATTCACGGATCGGATCATTTTTCTGATCAGCAGAAAAAAAAGAAAAAGACCAGACAAATAACTTTACTCTCCATTTATTTAGTAGAACACTTAGTGCAACATTTCTCTGCTCATTAAATACAAACATTTAACTTGAGGTGTCAATCCAATGCTTAAATAACATTTTTAATCATATAAAATGTAATATAAGGCATGATACATCATCCTTTAAACAGGTAATTACATGTAATTACATACTGTTGAGAGATATGCTCTCATTTCTGTTATTATTATTATGCCCCTGAGTATTTGTGTTTAATGTTGTCATTGGCGGCCGCTGTGGACGCGCTGATCATGTGACGTGCAATCAGGAGATGACATGCATGTGTGTGTGAATAAATGAGGTGATCCCGTAGGTGCGGATGTTCACCGGAAACTGCAAAACGTGTGCTGTTATGTCACGTTAAACGCTGTGTAGAAGTGACTCTTCTAACAGGTTATGGGCCCAGATCCATAACGCACAGTTTGATGAACCTGCCGGGTGAAGGTCGCAACGTTCACTGTGTGCACCTGAGCGGCGAGTTGGAGTAATCAGCCTTCAACATGAGTAAAAGAGACAGAGACGCGGTGCCGAGCAGCCGCTGGGTGAGACTCGTTTTTGATGGTGACGAGAAAAAATATGAGCTATGGGAGACTAAGTTTTTGGGCCACCTTTGTCTGCAAGGATTAAAGGACACTATTTTAAAGGATGCCGCTCCAGATGATGACGAGGATGACGAGAAAAATGCAGAGGCCTACGCGGAGCTCATTCAGTTTCTGGATGATAAAAGCCTGTCGTTGGTGATGCGCGATGCCGGGAACGACGGATGTGAGGCGCTAAAGATTCTCCGGCAATACTATGCTGGTACAGGCAAGCCCAGAGTTATTAACTTATACACCGAGTTGACCTCACTGCAAAAGTCACCCATTGAGAATGTCACTGAATATGTAATCAGAGCAGAGACTGCGATTACTGCTTTGAGAAGCGCAGGAGAGACGCTCAGTGACGGACTATTGATCGCAATGGTTTTGAAAGGGCTGCTAGAGACATTTAAGCCATTTGCCATACATGTGTCTCAGAGTGACGATAAAATGACTTTTGCTGCATTTAAGACAAAGCTCCGAAGTTATGAGGATGTTGAAAACATGCGCGCAACTGCATCAGATGATAATGTCATGAAGGCAGGAGCGCAGTTTGGCACAAGGCGTGCGCCCGAGGGAGCAAAGTACAGTGGCAATACAGACATTGTGTGTTACAAATGCGGTAGCAGAGGTCACATAGCCAGAGACTGTCTGCGCAAACAGTGGTGCAACCATTGCAAAAGTAACACACACAACAATGCTAGCTGCAGACGGACAAGGCAGCGGGATAACGCACGGAGAGCGTCCGAGGAGACGGAAACGGAATACGCATTCCAAGTGAACGACGCGGAGGTGCGGGTGCCGGATAACAAGAGGAAAGGTCTGATGGTGGATGCGGGTGCAACGTCACAAATCATCACAGACATCGCAAAGTTCAAGCGTTTTGACGGCAGATTCCAGGCCGGGACGCACAGCGTTGAGTTGGCTGATGGTTCCAGGAGTAACGAAGTCGCCAAGCGCAGAGGTGACGCGGAGGTGTGGCTACTCGACAGCGAGGGACGGCGTTTCCGAACGACGCTCAGGAACGCCCTGTACATCCCATCATATCCCCAGGATATCTTCTCGGTGAAAGCTTCCACCTCCAGCGGAGCCACAGTGATCTTCAGTGAGAAGAAGAATGTTCTACTTCATAAAGACGGTACAAAATTCCCCATACACGTACACAACAAACTTTACTATCTCCACACATCAGAAAATGACTGCAATGACTACTGTAAGAAAAGCCTTGATTTACAGAGTTGGCATGAAATTCTAGGCCATTGCAATTATGGAGATATAATGAAGTTAAGAGATGTTGTAAATGGGATGGACATTAGGAATGAAGGAAGTAAACCTGCCCCACAGTGTGAAGTATGTACTCAGGGGAAGTTTGTTCAATCTAGAAGCAGAGAGCCAGATATGAGGGCTAAAGCACCTCTGGACATGGTGCACACAGACTTAGCTGGTCCTATAGATCCAGTGTCCAAAGATGGTCACAGGTACGCACTATCCTTCACAGATGACTTCTCGAGTGCAGTGTTCGTATACTTTTTGAAGAATAAAAGTGACACAGTGCGAGCCACTGAGAAGTTTATAGCTGATACAGCCCCTTATGGCAAAATAAAATGCATGAGATCTGACAATGGCACGGAGTACACAGGAAGAGAGTACCAAGCATTAATGAGCAGAAGTGGTATTAGGCATGAAACCTCAGCCCCATATTCTCCACACCAAAATGGTACTGCTGAACGCAACTGGAGAACTTTATTTGAAATGGCCAGGTGTATGCTCATAGAGAGTGGACTGCCAAAGATGTTATGGACCTATGCTGTCCAGACAGCTGCTGTGGTGAGGAATAGGTGCTTTAACAACCGCACTAAACAGACTCCTTACTACATGTTAAAGGGCAGACAGCCAAATATTGCCAGAATGCAGAAATTTGGACAGGTCTGTTATGCTTACAAGCATTACAAAGCAAAGTTGGACTCTAGATGTGAGAAAGGCATTTTTGTAGGATATGACAAAAATAGTCCTGCCTACATGGTGTACTATCCCAGCAGAAACAAAATACAAAAACATAGACTTGTGGAATTTGTATCTAAAGTAAACAGTGAAAAGCTGGATGCTGAGGATGATGATTTTGTGATCCAAAATAAAAGCCAATCTGTGAAAACCCCACCAGTTAGCATAGAAATAACTGAAGACCAAGAAGTTTTTACACAAAGTGAGACAGAAGAGGGTGAGACTAAATCAGTGAAAGTTGAAAGTGAGGAGACAGTTGAAAATAAAGAAGACAAATCTGCAGAAAGGCGATATCCTGATAGGGAGAGAAAAAAGCCAGAATATTATGGTGACTATGTTTGTGGTTTTGAAGATGACATAACCAACATTGACTATTGTTACAGACTAATATGTAATGTGCCTCAAACATATAAAGAGGCAGTGACCTCAGTGAAAGCCAAAGAATGGGCTGATGCTATGGAGGAGGAAATGCAGTCATTAAAAGACAATGTGACATATACCCTAACCACTCTACCTGAGGGCAAAGATGTAGTGGGGGGTAAATGGGTCTATGCAATGAAAAAGAATAATGACGGATCAGACAAATTCAAAGCCCGATATGTCGCCAAAGGTTTCAGTCAAAAGAGAGGTGTGAACTATGAAGAGACTTTCTCTCCTACAGCGAGCATGACCAGTATCAGGGTGTTGGCACAGAAAGCAGCACAGGACAATCTGATTGTCCACCAGATGGATGTAAAGACAGCCTATTTACATGCGCCAATCGAATGTGAGCTCTACATTGAACAGCCTGAGGGTTATGAAATCAAATCTAGGGAAGGTGACAAACTAGTGTGTAAACTGGAGAAATCCCTGTATGGACTAAAACAGTCGGGGCGCAACTGGAACAAAATGTAGCATGATTATTTATGTGAAATGCAGTTTGCACAAAATCCAGCTGATCATTGTGTGTATAGCAAAGTTACTGACGAAGAAAAAATTCACATAATCATATGGGTAGATGATTTGATTATTGCCGCCAGTAATAATGATGTATTGAATCGTGTAAAAGAAATGCTTAAGTCCAAATTTAGAATGAAAGACCAAGGTAAACAGACACATTTTCTCGGTATTGACTTTGAGCAAACTGTTGATTGTGTCAAAATGTCGCAATGCAAATATGTACAGAAAATTCTGGAGAGATTTGACATGATAAACTGTAAGTCTAGAGCTACCCCTTGTGAGCAAAAACTTGACTACAGTGATGATGCTGAACTAATGGATGATGTGAAGAAATACAGAGAAGTAGTTGGGAGCTTAATATACAAGGCCAGACCTGAGCTTTGTAGTCAGCAAACTGTCTCAGTATTTTTCTAGACCAACTACTGAACAATGGACGACTGTCAAGCATGCTTTAAGGTATTTAAAAGGTACTCAAAACAAAGAACTTTGTTTTATAAAATGCAAAGATAAGACCATAATCCATGCTTACAGTGATGCTAATTGGGCCGCTGATGTTAGTGATCGAAAAAGCACCACAGGTTACTGTATCAGTTTAAACAGAAATGGTCCATTAGTCTCATGGAAAACCAAACGACAGCCGACAGTCGCACTATCCACCTGTGAGGCAGAGTATATGGCTTTAGCTGCGACTATGCAAGAGTGCCTGTACTTGCAACAGCTGTTGAACTGTTTTGATGGTGAAAAATACAGGTGCATTATCTATGAGGACAATCAGGGAGCTATAGCCTTAGCTAAAAACCCTGTACACAGACAGCGATGTAAACATGTGGATATTAAATATCACTTTATAAGATCTATGTTGAATGGTGACCAGATGAACTTGGAGTACTGTCCAACCAATGAAATGGTTGCAGATGTCCTAACTAAACCAGCTACAAAGCTGAAGCTAATGACATTTGAGTTGTTTATGTTTGGTATATGAACTATTGCAGTGTGAGCGCCTAATCATGTATGAAAAAAAAAAAAAAAGAGAAATGATTTTCTAAATGTGAGCAAGTGGGGGTGTTGAGAGATATGCTCTCATTTCTGTTATTATTATTATGCCCCTGAATATTTGTGTTTAATGTTGTCATTGGCGGCCACTGTGGACGCGCTGGTCATGTGACGTGCAATCAGGAGATGACATGCATGTGTGTGTGAATAAATGAGGTGATCCCGTAGGTGCGGATGTTCACCGGAAACTGCAAAACGTGTGCTGTGTTATGTCACGTTAAACGCTGTGTAGAAGTGACTCTTCTAACAAGAAGTGTGTATCATTTTATTATTACAGTGATATTTAGACAAAGGATTGTTAGGTTATGATAGCAGAGTTTATATTTGACATAGATGTGAATGCTTTATTTCACAGTGTTGTGTCTTATTTGCTGTGTTTAGAGTTTTGACTCAATGAGCAAAGTTTTACAGTTCACGTTCAATCAATAGATAGAAATAGAATAGAATAGAATCAACATAATAGCATAGGCCCCTCCCACCAACATTCCAGTACACTTTAGTGTTAATGTCTATGGTCATATTTCAGGTCAGAAGGTGAAATGATTCCATGACAAACTTTGATCAGTTCATTCAGATGGTCTTCATATGGTGGAGAACAGTGGTCTGGTGTGCTAATAATTCTGTGCTAATAATGGTGTGCTAATAATCGTGTGCTAATAATCGTGTGCTAATAATTGTGTGCTAACAATGGTGTGCTAACAATTGTGTGCTAAAAATCGTGTGCTAATAATCGTGTGCTAATAATCGCGTGCTATTATCGTGTGATAATAATTGTGTGCTAATAATCATGTGCTAATAATTGTGTGCTAATAATCGTGTGCTATCAATCATGTGCTAATAAATGTGTGCTATTAATTGTGTGCTAATAATCATGTGCTAATAATTGTTTGCTAATAATTGTTTGCTAATAATCGTGTGCTAATAATCGTGTGCTAATAAGTGTGTGCTAATAATTGTGTGCTAATAATGGTGTGCTAATAATCGTGTGGTAATAATTGTGTTCTAATAATGGTGTGCTAATAATTGTGTGCTAATACTTGTGTGCTAATATTTGTGTGCTAATAACTGTGTGCTAATAATCGTGTGCTAATAATCATGTGCTAATAATCGTGTGCTAATAATCGTGTGCTAATAATCGTGTGCTAATAATCGTGTGCTAATAATTGTGTAGCATGCCACACTCAGTGGTTCCCAAACTTTTCACAGTCCCGTAACCCCTACTCCTGCACACTTAAAAACATAATGGAATGCAGTGTTTTTCAACCTTGGGGTCATGACCCCATGTTGGGTCGCTTGGAATTCAAATGAGGTCCCCCGAAAATCATAATTTATAATAATAGAAAATAATAAAATAGTGTAAACAGTATAAAGATAGCTGAGCTGGTGCATCTCATCAAAAGCTAATCCTAGAAAAAAAAGGTCTCTGGAGATGCTAAAAATGTGTAATATTAAAAATGAAGTCAAGACACATAAAGAGTTGTGAACTAGTGATGTAATGTCATATACAGTGTAGCCCTACAGTGACATGTGTCTCTGAATCTGACCTATCCTGTTAATGAATAATATATAATAATATAAGAAGAAAAACTACAATATCATAAAAGAAAATGAAATTGAGGATGCAGGTGCTGGCATTAACATTGGCTAGCATTAGCAATATGATAGCAATATCATTAGCCTAATTGAATTGAAAACACTTACAAGATGTATATGAGGTGTTTCATACATGATTAATTAAAAACACTATGTATTCTTATAATAGTATTATTAGGATATATTTTTATGTAGTCTTATTTTGAAGGGCCAATGCATAGAGACATGAAGCGGATAAAAGACAGATGTTCTCCACCAGATTATAGCTAAACAGCTAGTTTCCATCTGTATAAAACATACAATAACATACAATCAATAACAATAGTAAAATCTACAAGAACAATGAGTTAAGAACAGTCAGAACATGCACTCTCACATGCACACACATGAACAGCATCACACCTGTACATGACATCCACACCTGTCATTTACAGTAACACACCTGGACAAACACATCCTCTCATTCATTATTAATAAACAATAACCATCAGTTCAATACACAAAGCACATTTCATCAAATCCACATGAATGTGTTGTTGGTAAGTTGTAAGTCATGTGGTTCAAACATAGTGTCCACCTCAGTGTCCGTGTGAGCAGCTTTGATTGTTCCACAGACACTTTTGAAGTTCTACAGTGAACAGAAAACACTCACTTTGACTTTTCAGGTGTGTTGTGAGCTCGTTCCATTCCTTTATTGCTTTCTATGAGAAGGATGATTGTGGCTATGTTACACTGCCCCCTGGTGGAGGCTCGTGTGCTTCTAGTTGTCACAGCAGAAGTCAACTGTACAAAGTTCTTAGGAGGTGCTGGTGCACAGTGATGTCACATTCTATGGGCCAATCGTATTGATGCAAATCTTTGAATGTTGTCAAAATGTAACAGTGAATATTTCTGAAGGACTAAACAGTGATGGTGTTGTGGTGGATTTCAGCGTTTCTTCTATTCTATTGGATGGTAAATCTCTGCTGTCTTCCAGCATGTGAGGAGACCACACTGGTCCAGACATGTCTGTTATGAGATTAGAGTGATGACTTCATGCACATGCTGCCTGGGAGGGGTGCAGCTAGTCATGTGACCTTCACCAACCAATCCAGTCTTTTGAACGGCTCTTCACTGTGAACGATGGGAACCCAGTCTCTGTAGAGAGACGTTCACTTTTCTTTGTTTTTACCCTTCGGGAGAGGGGCTTCACTTGAGTTGTGTCAGTAGTGCGTTGGAGTGGGCGGAGAGAGGACTGTAATGAGTGTAGGAGGATGGAACAGCAGCAGCACTTGGAGAGTAGTACGGTGGAGAGGAGGAGTTGGAGGATAATAATGATACACACAGTGGACAGAAGAAGAGGATTATTGTTAGACTTTGATTTTATACTTCCAACTGTTGGAAGTTTTTAGTGCATAAGGCAGCTTCTACTATTGAAATATGTTTGTTCATATTACTGGAGTTACATACAGAGTATTGAGATAATGTTGTGTTTTTGCACTGAAATCCCTCTTCTTGATGTACAGAGTGCAGATTAGAGAACTACTTATTATTTATTTGTTCTTCTTTTTTCTTCTTAACTATATAATACTTTAAATATTTTTACTGCACTACAATATCCAGGTACTTAAGTAATCACAGTTGTGTTTTTTTTTGTTTCAATATTTTTTTATTTATTTTTTGTTACATTTATATTTGTGGTTCTTAATCTGAGGAGAATAAAAAGTTATTTTGCATGAAAGTTTATTGTCAGTTTTTCATATGATATGTCAAAATAAAGCTTACACCATTCCAACTTGCATATCACCTGTTATGACAATAACACATCAATAAAACTACTATTTTTTGTTCAGAAGAAGACGATATGTAATGTACCAACAACTGAACACATTTGATATGATATGAATTGTAATATATCACTCATCACAGTGTTTAAAGTTCATTTCATGAATTAAAAAAAAGGTGAATAAGTGAAAAGAGCCAGTGTTTTGAACGGCTCTTTAAAGTGAACGGCTCCTGAATGAACGTCTCTCTTTAAAGAGCCTTAAGTCCATCACTAGGTGCAGCCACAATCACATGTGTCACATGGATTTTATCCATGGCATGACTCAGCATCTTTATGAACCATTGTGTAATGTCGGCATGTCTGCTTGTGCCTGCTTGTCCCTGAGAAACTCTAGAGGAAGTGTTGGATGTTAGGAGGAAGAAAGAGCTGAACGCTCTGCTTCTCTGCTATGCATTGAATCTGCACATACTTGTTTTATTCTCTGCTTAAATGAGCATTAAGCTCCTTCTTTAAAAGCCTTCTTTAACCTGCAGTCTGATTATTGCTCTGCAGTTCTTAGCTATGATTACATGATACCAGGAGTACTATGAGTGAAGTAGTGTCATGCACTGTACGTGTTTACACGTACGCAATAAAAGCTTTAATTATCATTCATACATTTTAATAGCAGCAGTCTGTATGCTAACTTCAATTACATCAATGAATGTTTAAGTCAATTTAGAAAAAAACATTTATAATAAATGCTATATCAGAAACATGGATCAGTGCTGATAAAGGAATGGATTTTGAACTGGATGGATATGAATGTAACTGTGTAAACAGAAAGAACAAGAGTGGAGGAGGAGTGGCTGTTTATGTGGATAAAAAGTGGAATTATAAATATGAAAATTGTGATTGATAGCTTATTAGAATGTATAACATTAGAAATATGTGAAATTTAATAATCAGCTGTAGATACAGAGCACCAGGCTCTAGTATTGATGCATTCAAGGACTGGATAGGGGAAAAGTTTTCAGAAACTAATCATAGTGGTTTTCATCTGTGGTGACTTAAATATTGATCTATTAAATCCTAATAAGCACAAAATGACAGACACATTTATCAATACAATGTACAGCATGAGTTTCTATCCAACAATCACCAGAACTAGTAGAATCACATCCCATTGTGCGGCTTTCATTGATCACATATTCACCAACGATCATAATACAGTGAGCGGACCATTAATCAACCACATCAGTGACCACCTGCCAGTTTTTAAACATGAATCAGCCAGAAGAAAAAACTACATTCAGACGAGTGAGGATAGAGGAAACTATGAATACACTAAACAATCATTTACTGGAACAACTTTGGAGAAAAGCTATAGAATGAAAGTCACATTGATAGTGCATATGGAACGTTTTTTAAAGAATATTCATAACACAATATAATAAAAAAAACTGTCCAATTAAACAATACTACAGAAAACTAAAATATAAAGATGGACCATGATTCACAAAGGCTTTACAAAAAGCCTGTAAAAAGAAAAATACACTATATAGAGAATTTATAAAACTAAGGACTAAAGAGGCAGAAAATACATATACAAAACACAAATTATTATTAATATTATAAGGGTATGTAGGAAGGAACACTATAGTACAATATTATATAATAACAAAAACAATATTAAAGGAATATGGGACATATTAAATAGTATTATTAAAAATGGTGCTAAACAACAAAACTACCCTCAATACTTTACTGATAACAATATTAAAAAGGTCAATATGGATGATGTGGTTAACAGATTTAATAATTTATTATGTAAATGTTGGACCAAACCTGGCAGAAAAAATCCCTGATCCATTGATACCTGAGGATTGGAATAATAACATTATAGCCAGAAATCCCAGTTCAATGTTCCTCACAGCAGTGGAAGAAAAATAAATCATAGATATTATAAATACATGTAAATACTCAACATCTACTGACACAAATGGAATTAATGTGAAAAGTCATTGAGGGGATTTTAGAACCACTAACCTACATGCTTAACTTATTGATCCAAACAATACGCTATAGATCGCAGTCATCATTCAGTCTTTATTCACCTTAAAAAAAACATTTGACACAGTCAATTACAACATATTAATCAATCAACTTGAACGGTATGGGATAAGGGGGATAGTGTTGCACTGGGTGAGAAATTATTTTAAGTAACAGAAAACAATTTGTGAAATTGGAGGAATATTCATCGTCATGCTTGGACATTGCTTGTGACGTCCCCCAGGGGTCAGTATTAGGTCCCAAACTGTTCATACTATATATAAATGACATATGCAAAGTTTCAAACATATTAAAATTAGTTTGAGTTTCAGATGACCCTACTAATTTTTGTTCAGGGGAGGATTTACAGGAACTACTAGGGAGGATCACTACTGACATGTGCAAACTGAAAATGTGGTTTGACAGAAACAAATGATCATTAAACTTAACTTATAACCAAATTCATGTTATTCAGCAACCACAATAAGAATACACAAGTACAGATACAAGTAGATGGTGTGGATATGGAAAGAGGATATGAAAACAAATTTATTGGGGTAATAATCGATGATAAAATAAAATGGAAGTGTCATGTAAAACATGTACAAAAAAAAATGTCAAGAAGCCTTTCAGTTCTGAGCAAAACCACATTCTCTACTGTTCACTGATTTCACCATATTTACACTACTGTGCAGAGGTTTAAGGCAATACTTACAAATGTACGATACAATCACTATCCATACTGCAGAAAAGAGCCATAAGAATAATTCATAATACTGGTTATAGAGATCACACAAATTCACTATTCAAAAAATCAAAAACATTTAAATTCACTGACCTGGTTAATTTTCAAACAGCACAAATCAAAGCAATAAACAATCTACTTCTTGGATATATTCATGAACTGTTTTTTATTAGAGATTGGGGTTATATATCACTCCCTGAATGAGATGCTTGGATATATTAATTAAAAAAAAAACATAGCCTGCATAAAAAAAACGTAATGAACGTAATAAAGTGTGTATATGAGTGGTTTCAAACCTATTTTAGGTCATGATCCCATTTTAATATCACACATTTCTGGCGACCCCAGAGACATTTTTTTCTCTCTAAAAATAGTTTTTAAATCATATTTGTTTTACTGTGTTACAAATACAGAGTAAGGACTAGTGTACAAAGTGACAATATGCACGCTCAGTTGTTTTTTATACTGCATTTTAAATTAAAATATATTTATATTAGAGAAAGTGAAATAGAATACAGTTGTTTGAGATTGTGTGTGTGTTTTAATTTGAAAAAGAAAAATACATACTTCCTACTGTATGTTTATTTCGTATGTTTTATTTGCACAAAATAGATAAATAAAAACATTTCATTTATTTATTTAAAAATATTAAGTATATAATTTCAATCAGTCATTTATTTCATTTTATTATTACCAGATGCTTCAGACGACCCCATTTTATTTCCAAGAGACTCCACATTGGTTTACAACCCCAAGTTTGAAAAACATCAAGAGACACAGTAAATTGGCCCAACTTTTGAGCGTTCCTTCATGCCCTTGCTGATGAGCTAGAATGTTATGCTTGGTATGTGTTTATTCCTTAGGTTCTCTAGTTTCACATGATATATGTATCTTCTACATCGCATTAAAACTGGACCCACTACACCCTCTAAAAGGCGGTTTATAGTTAACCCGGCGACAGGCACTAGGCTACCAACAGAGGTGGGTTGTACAGCAGTACTCATAGTGTTAATGTGTTATATATATATAACTCTGAAAATGGAGCTGAAATCTTTAGCAAACGCGCGCTGTGATGTCATCATCAGGACATTTAAACATAATACATTTAAATCAAGCTCAATGTTGCTAACAATGACGCTATGAGGATCCTGCTGAAAAAAGCTGGCTGGGAAAGTGTAAGTGAGATGTTCTGTCAAGCAGGAGTTTCTACTTTTCAGGCTCTTATGTAAAATGTGATGTATAAATGTATACGCAGGCTAGAGGACTCTCAGAACACCATTATAATGCTGTTGACTAATCACCCTCATAGTGCTGTAAAATACCAGTCATCCTTGTGGAGGCACTGGTATGGGTGTCTTTTAGAAATAGGTGATATCTGTGATTGTTCTGATATTTTTATACTGTTTTTAATCCTAGTTTTATGTATTTGTTCATGTTTTTTATGGACTCCTATGTCTGCTAATAAAGATGATGATGAAACACAAAGGGTTGAAATTGTACGTGTCCAGTTATATAAACAACTATGAAGGTAAGTTAACAGTTGACCAAAGCGACTCTGATACATGCTAGGTTAGCGTCATGAAGTGTTTGTTTGTGTGATGTATGATCCTAACCCTAATGTTAATCTCAGTCTGAAACAAGGAGGCAGGAGAGGTCACAGTCAGGGCTGAGTGCTACAGGTCCATGAGGAAAAGCCAGAAGCTTCACTGTGTGAGTGGAAGAGAAAGTCATCCTACAGGTTCACTTAATGCTAACAAACACGTTTCTGTTGTCAAATCAACTTTCTGTGACTCATGTCATTGCTGCAAATAACAGATAAAGACTATCATTCAATCATTGTATCATTTTTATTTATTAGGATTTATTTTGTTTCCTCACAGGAGTTGAAAACTGTTTCAGGAAAAAAACATCAATATTTCTGAAAAACAGGATAAAAAAAAATCAATGTGGAAAACACGGAATTTGGGAAAAAATAAAACGAAGATTTTATAAGTCCCTATTTATTGCAATATATAACTACATAAAAATAATTATTTTTTAATTTACTACTTTGTATGCACTCATTTCATAATACAGAGGCAAACTCTAAACTTAATTTAATTTTTTATATATTTTGTCAATAAATATTTCATGAGTAACATAGTTGACTTTGTCACATTTTATTTGACATTAATAATTAATTATGCACAATGATAAATATTGTACATGATATGAGTGATAACACGTGTTATACAATAGATGTACCCTAATATTTTTACATGTCCTTTGGTGTACCATGGGTACATATAGTTAGTGAACCACTGTCCTAAGGTACCGAGGTTTTATATTTAGAAATAATGTAAAATTAATGGTTCTCACAGAAACTAGATTGTGTTCTGGATTTTTATGATTTCAATTAAACGTCATTAGTTTTAAAAGGGAATTGACAGGAACTAAAAAATCAGTGACCAAACAAAAGCAGAACACGACTTAAATTAACATAACATTTTAATAAAGTAGCATTCAAAGGCTTGAACTGTATGAAAACATATTTCATACAATTATAAACACTGATTATATTTAGAATAAAGGGGTTGTGAAAGTGGACAGAGGAATGTTGACTACTGCTACAATTTAACTATTTTTAAAAGGGATTTAGATTTAAAGTACAAACAAAAACTGCTTTAATGCAGACTTAGATCTGAGAAACTCTTTTTATATTCACCAAGGTTTTGGTCTGACAACCATCATCATGTCATTGCAAATAACATACACACAGTGGAGGCTGACCAATAGAGGGCGCTAGTGCGCCGCCCCTCATAGCGTTTTGGATTTTTCTTTTTTTTAAATAATTTTAAAAAAAAAAATACACAATCAATTATTTTAAGCACCATATGTTTTTATATTTGCAATGTCATGTCATATACAAGATATAAATGATAATTTTCAGGGGAAATGGTTTCCTCAGTGCAGCAGCTTCCTGCTAATGGCTGCCTGGAGATGATCAGAGCTGTATAGAGAGAGGTGTGTCCTAATAGTCCCTCCTATCTCCTTTCCTATCCACTTTTCCTTAACCCTCATAGATGTTGTCACAGGGTTAAGGAAAGGTGTTAGGAGAGGAGTTAGGAGAAGGCCATCACGTTTGTTTTGACAATCAGACACACTTCCACTAGGTGACGTAATAATCTGATGGTGGTGAAGGTTAGTGACGTTTGTCGTGGTGAAAAAACTACACATTTCCTAAAATGGACTAAAAGCTAATTTCTAACACTTTCCACTGATAAAATGTCATAAATCACAGGTATGAATGTAAATCAAAGGAAAAGAGGTTACCATGGCTACGAGGAACTAAAGGTAAACTAAAGAATGTCACATTGAGAATGGTTGATCACACTCACCTTCTACTCACTAATATGAATTATGTAAATAAAACATCATGTGGATAAAAATGTCTCTGATCCTTTTTCTAGAACCACAGACTGTCTGTTTTATGTCAGTTATAATCTGATGATATCTCTACATATAATAATATATGGAATTTAGATTATTTATGCAAAATTGTTCAAGGCATATTATTGCATTGGTAACTTACATGATCTCCGTTACACGTCAGCGCTCAGGTGTGTGTGTCCCTTTAAATGTTGTTGCCGCAAGGAATTGTGGGTCAGCATTTTCTTGTCTCCTTTGGTAAAGGATGTATCAGTGTTTATAGGCTAAAGGAGGTAAAAAAGGAAGCATTGAGCCTTTTTTCCTGAGCTTAAAGACAACTTGGACGCTCTTTATCATGGCCACCACTTAAACACTTCTGGGGTGAAGGAACAGTGGATAGGAAAGGAGATAGGAGGGAACATTAGGAAGCAGCCAGAGAGTAGCAACAACTCCGTTCACTCCAATGATTAATTTGTTTACAGCAATGGCGGCTCATTGAGCCTCACATTTAGTCCCTGAAGTGATCAGTTTATCATTGTAGCACATTGAAGCTACAGTAGATTAGACAGTCTGTGATGCACTTTAGAACGGCAAGATATTTAAATAATCATATTAGATTATTATTATTATTATTATTATTATTGTTATTATTATCACTGTGCACAGTGTTTTATCCTCTGCTAAATTAGTAGATTAAGGCATCATTAGCAGATAACAGATGAGACTAGGATATACGTTACAGGATAAAGTTAGCAACACAGCCTTAACCACAAGGTTCAATTTTATTAATGCCATTTCATCCAACGATATGGAATTAAAGAAAATACTAAATAAAATAAATATAATAAAAATCAATAAAACTTGATTTATTTTGTTTTAGTAAATTAAATTAATGAATGAACTATAACTTTAGAACATCTGATTGTACAGCGATGAGTATCAGCAGAAAAATGAGGAATGGATGCTGGAGTACGAGCTAGCATGATAAAGTTAACGTAACAAAAACAACAATGAAGAAAACTATTTTTGTGATATTACTATGAATTTAAAGTGTATATTAGAGATTTCAAAACAGCAATCTTAAACATAAAGGTAACTTATGGATTGAGTGTTTTAAGCTTTGTGTTTCTCTGAGCTGTAAATATCATGTATAAACTCAGCTAATTATGATCATGGCAGAGGGAAAGTTAAGTTAAAAACACTCAGTGAGATTGAAAACACATAAATTTAAAATTGATAAACAATGATGAAAATAAATTATACTAGACTAAACGGTGAACTATACATAATACTATAAGTAATATAGGCTATTACTGTATTATACACGTCATTATACTAATCATGTAATATTGCTGCATGGTGAGGACCAATGATGCTGCATGGTGAGGACCAATGATGCTGCATGATGAGGACCAATGATGCTGCATGGTGAGGACCAATGATGCTGCATGATGAGGACCAATGATGCTGCACGGTGAGGACCAATGATGCTGCAGGTCAGGATGGCTGAAGAAGTGATGTTCTGTTAGGTTGCTGAGTAGTGATGCTGGGTGTGTGCATCAGTGCATAGTAAAAATATAATATCTATTTGTATTTATGTATAAACATAATAAATATGTTTTCAATGTGTCCAGTCTGGATGTGATGTTTTTAATCACCCCTTTTTTTAAAGAAAATTTAAAAAAAATTCAAAGCAATACATAATGTATACAATACATATTAACACATTTTTATACAATGTTTTAATTAATAAAATTTTACATTAGGGAAAAAACTATTTATGGAACTGCATAAACATATATTGTATATACACATACATACGATGGTGTACTGTATAAATATTGCCAATTAATGCAGTTATTGACGACAAATTACCAAAAATCCCAGTTATGTCAATGGATTCAAATTGCCCTCCACTAACTTCTGGAAAAAATTGAGTTTACATGAATCACGTGATGGTCAAGCATTTTGGACTTTGTCGTACCAAAGCAGTGACCCCCAACAGAATCTGTATCCCCTGCTGTGGGAGCGCGCATGAAGGGCGGAGCTACAATTCTGTGTTTAGATATCAGTTTAGCTTATTATTAAAACTAAATGTGGATTGTTACGATCATGCTTTGATTGTCAAAGATGGATAATTATTCATGGTTCCTGTTTAACACATGATAATTTAACGTCATTTTTAGAACATCTAATTTCAATTTAATCTAAATCTAGCAACAAAACCATGTACGTAAACAGAGACAAAACTGATATAATCCAGACAGTAAGATTAACATTAAAAAGACAGTTTGAGCTAAATACACTAAATATAAATTGGTAAGAAATAAAAATAATTATGTTTTAAATATTAAACTTAATACACATTAAACAACTCATATATACCTATAAAGCAGACACAATAGACCCCTAAATGATATATAATTTGATAATAATAATAATAATGATAATAATAATAATATTCTGTACATCAAGTGTTCCTCAAGTTAATAGTATTCATAGATCTGCTTGACAATGTCATATATTCTCCTTTTTCTATGAAAGTGTAATGTTGCTAGGCGACCAGCATGCTAACTAAACGTTAGCTAAATACTCTCTGTGTTCTAGACTCAAACACGCTGTAATTCAGTCTTTAGATCAATGTGTCCAACTTGTGATACAGTAAAATCAACACCACTGTGAACATTTGAACACACTGTCAGACTCAGATCCACCTTTTTCACTCAATGATGTTCTGATGAACTTACTGCAGCACTGCCAACAGTAGTTGTTGATGTAACTCACTTTCCTTTACACAGGAGATCTGATCTTTAGATATTGGTGTATTTTTTTATTCAGCCTCTGTTGATCATCATAACTTCATAGCATTTATTCAGACATTCTCAACACAGACACATGGTGATACAGGACTGTGGACCAGAACATGTTATCAGGAGATACAAATGATTTCAGCCTGTCTCACTGTGCCTGATAGAAAATGTATCCCCTCTATAATCCTCAGGTGATGGACTAACATCATCTGCTTTATTCTGTACACATTTATCATCATTCATAATAAAACTAGTGAATTAGGAACAGTTTCACTTTTGTGGAGAAGAAGAACATGAGACAGATGTGACCTCATGCTTTGTGTTCTCAGATGGCGCCACTTTTAGGCGTCTGGAAAGAAGATCGTGTTGACTTCAAAATAGTGTTGGATGAATCTTATAAGATGGGAACAGGTCCTGATAGAAAAAACAGGCTGTGATCAGTGGGAGGGGCCTATAATGTCACTGTAAAATCCTTCACATTCTAAATGCTGTATCTTTGCTATTTTTCAATGGATTCACATCAAATTTACATGTAATATTGACCCCAAGATGAGCAAAAAGATACATTATAACCCCGCCCAAAACCAAACAGGAAGTCAGTCATCTTGTCTGTCTGTCTCACAGAGAACTCAGAGACACTTCTGTCTATCTCTTTGTCTGTGTGGCTGTCTGTTTTGTGTCTGTCTGTCTGTCTGTGTAGCTGTGTGTGTCTGTCTGTCTGTCTGTCTGTCTGTGTGTCTGTCTGTCTGTGTGTCTAAGAGTCTGTCTGTCTGTGTGTGTGTGTCTGTCTGTCTGTGTGTTTGACTGTCTGTAGGTGTGTGTGTGTGTTTGTCTGCGTGTCTGTCTGTTTGTGTAGCTGTGTGTCTGTCTGTCTGTAGGTGTGTGTGTGTGTGTGTCTGTTTGTCTGTCTGTCTGTGTAGCTGTGTTTGCCTGCCTGTGTGTATGTCTGTCTGTCTGTGTGTCTGAATGTCTGTAGGTGTGTGTGTGTGTTTGTCTGCGTGTCTGTCTCTTTGTGTAGCTGTGTGTCTGTCTGTCTGTCTGTAGGTATGTCTGTCTGTCTGTCTGTAGGTGTGTGTGTGTGTGTCTGTTTGTCTGTCTGTCTGTGTAGCTGTGTTTGCCTGCCTGTGTGTATGTCTGTCTGTCTGTGTGTCTGAATGTCTGTAGGTGTGTGTGTGTGTGTGTGTGTGTGTGTGTGTTTGTCTGCTTGTCTGCCTACCTATGTGTCTGTTTGTCTAAGAGTCTGTCTGTCAGTGTGCCTGCCTGTGTGTCTGTCTGTCTGTGTGTCTGACTGTCTGTAGGTGTGTGTGTGTGTGTTTGTCTGCGTGTCTGTCTGTGTAGCTGTGTCTGTCTGTCTGTCAGTGTGTCTGTGTAGCTGTGTGTGTCTGTCTGTCTGTCTGTCTGTCTGTCTGTGTAGCTGTGTCTGTCTGTTTGTGTCTGTCTGTCTGTCTATGTGTGTGTTAGTGTGTGTTTGTCCGTCTGTCTGTCTGTCTATGTTTCTGCCTGCCTGCCTGTGCGTGTGTGTCTGTGTAGCTGTGTGTCTGTGTCTGTCATTCTGTGTGTGTCTGTCTGTGTTGCTGTCGGTCTGTCTGCCTGTCTGCATGTCTGTTTGTCTGTCGGTGTGTCTGTTTGTCTGCGTGTCTGTCTGTCTGTCTGTCTGTGTAGCTGTGTCTGTCTGTCTGTCTATGTGTGTGTGTGTGTGTGTTTGTCTGCCTGTCTGTCTGTCTGCGTGTCTGTCTGTCTGTCAGTCTATGTGTCTGTCTCTCTGTGTGTCTGTCTAAGTGTGTGTATGTCTGTTTGTCTGTCAGTGTGTCTGTGTGTCTGTCTGTCTGTGTAGCTGTGTGTCTGTCTGTCTGTCTTTCTGTGTTTGTCTGCCTGTCTGCCTGTCTGTCTGTCTGTCTGTCTGTCTATGTGTGTGTGTGTGTTTGTCTGTCTGCGTGTCTGTCTGTCTGCTAGTGTGTCTGTCTGCCTGTCTGTGTGTCTGTCTCTTTGTCTTAGTGTCTGTCTGTCTGTGTAGCTGTCTGTCTGTCTGTCTGTCTATGTGTGTGTGTGTCTGTCTGCCTGTCTGTGTGTCTGTCTCTTTGTCTTAGTGTCTGTCTGTCTGTGTGTCTGTGTGTCTGTCTGTCTGTGTAGCTGTGTGTCTGTCTGTCTGTCTGTGTGTGTGTGTGTGTGTGTGTGTGTGTTTGTCTGTCAGTCTATGTGTCTGTCTCTCTGTGTGTCTGTCTGTCTGTTTGTCTGTCAGTGTGTCTGTCTGTCTGTGTAGCTGTGTGTCTGTCTGTCTGTCTTTCTGTGTGTGTGTGTTTGTCTGCCTGTCTGTTTGTCTGTCTGTCTGTGTAGCTGTGTGTGTCTGTCTGTGTGACTGTCTCTCTGTCTGTCTGTCTGTCTGTCTCACAGAGGACTCAGAGACACTGAGGAATCAAACCCAATCCCAAACCCAGGATACAGAGTGTCAGTGAAGGAGGTACAGACGGTGTGGATGAGAGTCAGAGAGTCAGAGGAGACTTTATAGAAGGACAGACGTCCATCAGGACAGTCCACATACACTCCTACTCTACCAGAGGAACCACAGAGACAGGAGGTACGTGTGAGTATGTTTTTGTGTCTGAAGTAGTAAAAACCACTGTAACATCTCAGACTCCAGGACAGATTATTATTTCCAAACCTACAATCTTTACTGTTTCCTTTTCTTCTGATTCCTCTGTAACTCACTGCTATAGAAACATTTCCATTCCACTCCACCTCCCAGTAACAGCGACCAGTCAGACCAGTACTACACAGAACCTGATAGTAGTGATCAAATCTGTCCTGATGATCAGGATAAAGCTCCTCCTCCCACAAACGTGTCACCATCCTGTTGTTGTCAGACAGTCTGAGGTTTCTGTTGATGGAGTTTGTGTCGAGGTGAATGTGACAGAAATCTGATGAGACACAAAGAAACAACAGTTGATCATGTGATGCTTCATTCTCTCTGTATCACTGACATGTTCATTCACTCAGAGCTTCATGAGGACACTTTGAATGAACACACACACACACTTACACTTCCTCACACCAGCTTTGATCCTCTGCTCTCCTCCATGGTCCGCCCTGCAGGAGCAAACACAGGCAGTGATTTACACACCTAAAGAGTCCAAAGTGCTGCTCAGAAACCTGATGCCATCTCCATCAAGCTCTCCATGTTTCTACTGGTTTGTCTTCAACAGCTTCACCTTCTTCATCTCCTTCAAAGTGTTCCTCTCTTCATCCTCACTGATTGGTTCCACCTCCTCTGATCTTAACTATACACTATTATATATATGTATATATACACTATTTGGTCCTTTGCAGTTTAAATAAGTTTGGTAGTCGTACATATTTTTATTCTTTTTAGTTTTTGAATGTGGATAATATCACACACTAAATCATAATTCTCCCTTTAGAAATACATTTGTCTTATGAATTCTAATACATTACAATGATAAATCAATGAATAAACAAACCTATTGATTGACTGTATATAGTGATTATTTCAAAAACATAATAAAAAGGAAAATTAAACATAAGACATCAATACATATTCCCAGGAGTATAATTTACTAACCTCTCAACACTTCTCTTTAATAAATAATAACAATAATCTTGATAAAATATATTTCTGACTTTGTATCTAAAACTTCAACATTCACAACATTCACATAAATGTACATATATATACACTAACACTTATAATTACACACCCATATATAAATGATAAATAGAGATTGATAAAATACATATACACCCATACATATATATCTACACATAAACACACACATGAAAAAAAATAAAATAAAAAGAAACATAGATTTGAACATTAGCTGAACAACTTTACACAAATAATTAACACTAGAAATAATAATTATAAAATACTTTAGTTTAAATATATTTTACTACTTTAACTTTTACAACTATAATAGACTAAAAATGAATTAAATGAATAAATGAAGACTGAGACACAAATAAATATAAAAATGAATGAATTAAATAAAGAAATAAGTAAACAAATACTTAAATAAGTCAATAAATAAATAAATAAGTTGATCTCCAAAGGCACCAAATATGACAACACAAAATACTTTTGTTATAATGACAATTTACCAAAAACCTCTTGGGTAATAATAAAATAAAATAAAAAATCAGGACAACTTTGTTTTTTGAAAATAGCCAAACACACATTATAAAAACTTATAAAAAAAAATAATAATATGAAATATGAAATAAGAATAATGATAAATAATCTGATCTGACTGATCTAGGACATGTCATCTACCAGTGGCTGTTAGTGATTGGTAGATGACCGTTGCTATGGATACTATGGACAAATACAGAATGAACTCTCCCTCAAAAGGAAACACTCTGAAAAAACTCTGCTGCTGGGAAAAGACTAAACTAAAGTGTTCTAATCATTCCCTCCTGATAAAACAAGTAAAGACTGAAGGACACGTCACAGAAAACAATAATGCTGATGCTGCTAAAATATGTTGGTGTATGTTAACATGAAACACATCAGTTTAGAAATCATTCAATCAAAACTATATGTTCAATCCCATAAGGTTTTATAGATAACGCTAATAATTCTGTAATTTGTCTCATGTTTAATTAAAAAACAAAAACATTAATGAAATAAGATAAAATACTAATTATTGAACAAACTAAAAAACTTAAATTGTAATATCAAATTAGGAAAATAAACTAAAATACATTTTGGTTGAGAAACTTTTTAATAAAAGTTCAGCCTTTGTTTCAAAGTTAGATTTGAAACGTTTCACATAAAAACATCTCCTCCATAAACCAGTAATTATTTTATTTTTAAACCTAAAATATATAAAGACTAAGAAAAAAATAGGAACCACAACAATATTTATGTTTTAGTTTGATTTTGAATATTTCATTTAAAATCACTAATGTCCTAAAAAGTCACAAAATTACGTTAAAATAAATTAACAAGCTTACTTTAAGTAACCTGATATTATAATTTCTAAATAACGTTAATATAACATATTAAAACTTAGTCTGAATTAAATATTTTGTCGTATTCATAATTTTTTATAGTCACACTGTTAAACAGTGTGAAGAGAGGAAATGTTAGAATGGATTATTATTCATGGTTTCTTTTTATGTGTAAGACCCTTAAATGATCAATAATAATGAATAAATCAATACATTTTAAACATAATTTGTATTGCTTTAAATCACCAGTAAATGACATTTTTAACTAATTACAAGGAGCTGATCAATTGATTTCTAAATATATAAAAACACTGATAAATCTATGTTTGGGGTCCAGGGAGTGAGCAGACCCTGAGGACCACAGCTGTGTTTTAGATGAGTGTCTGTTCTTCTATTGACTTGTTATGACTTGTTGATTCATTTTCTGTTCATCTCTAATAAATTGATTGATTGATTCAGCAAAACCTCTGACTATGTCTCTCTGTATGAAATCCCAGGTACTGAACACCAGTTAGCTCAAAAACTCTAGCAATTGTTAAAAAATGGTATTTGTAACATAAGTCTACAGTTTGAAATAAATGTAAAACGTTTTAAAAACATACATATTTCTGTTTTAATAATTGTATGAGTGGGTCAAGTTAAACATTTTATTATTTTATTTTATGCATTGTTGAAATGTCTGTGGTAAATAAACATTTTCATATTTTAAAGGCAGGGTAGGTGTTTTTTTTTAAAGCTAGCATGATTTTGAATGTAGCTTACCCCCCTCCCCTCTGTGCTCTGTCTCACTCACATGCATTAGCACTGCTGCTGCAGAAGTGGATCTAAGCTCATTGTTTGTATTGTGTAGAAACTACGTCGTCTCATTCAGCAGTAAGTAAACACTAAACTTTATCATTATAAACTGTATGTTAAAAAATGTGACTAAAAACTCTGTTTTAAGTTCGTCACCAATGACGCGTTTTGGTTAATAAAAAACGAACCATCTTTTTTCATTGGTCAACGTTTGTACAAGTTTACAGCTGCTACACATGATGGATTTTCTTTGTTCCTTTTTCAGAGCTGATAAGATCTTCATTTCTGTCAGAACATTAAGAAAATTTCAACCAAAAACTTAAAAAGTGTATCTGGAAAAAATCCCCTACCCTACCTTTTATTGATTGATTATTTGAAGCATTAGTTTTGATTTATACAATTGCATAGTTTTAATTTTAGTGGTTAGTAACATTCAGAGCTGGAAATTTATTTTAGTTTTCAGTCAATAATTCACATTTTGGTTCATCCCTAATTTTTTGACTTGATAACTTGTGTCAGAGAAAAGATTAAAATGTAATTTCATAAGATATAGTTATATTTTTGTATGAACACAATCCTCACTGATTGGTTCCACCTCCTCTGATCTTCTCTGTCATTCCTTCATCAGCTCCTCATAGTTCTCCATCAGCCTCTCCTCACTCCTCACTACCTTATTATCTCTGTCCTTCATCCCTCTAACCCTCCCAGTCCTCCTCCTTTAGTGTCCCACCTCTCACACCTTAATCACATTCCTCTGATACAGCTCTCTGTCACACATGTGATGGGGATTGATGTGAACATGTGATGAGCTGCTGTGATGTGTCTCACCTCAGAGTGTTCAGTTTCTGAGAGAGCAGCTTCACTGCTGAGTCTCCTGGATGGTTGTAGCTCAGGTCCAGGTCTCTCACACTGGAGGAGTTGGAGCTCAAAGCTGCTGCCAGAGAAGCCCCGCCCACCTTTGTGATGACACAACCTGACAGACTGGATTCAGAAAAACATCCACAACTCAGGAAACAAGTGAGGAGACGAGGAACAGGACAATGTTGATGGAACATGTGATCCCACAGACCTGAGAGAGTCCAGTTTACAGTGAGGACTCTTCAGTCCTTCACACAGCAGCTTCACTCCTGAATCCTGCAGATCATTGTTACTCAGGTCCAGATGTTTCACACTGGAGGACTGAGAGCTGAGGACTGAGGACAGAGCTGCACAGCTTCTCTCTGAGAGACCACAGGAACTCAACCTGATGAAGAATCAGAGAAACCATACAGATGTTTGTCTGTGACAGAATTAAAGACATGTTCTAAAGTCACATACTTAACTTTCTTGGAGGCTTTGATCACTGGGAGCAGCTTCAGAAAAGCTTCCTCTGAAGGAGAGAATCTCTTCAGGTCAAAGACATCCAGATGTTCTTGTGATGACAGTAAGATGAAGACCAGAGCTGACCACTGAGCAGGAGACAGTTTCTCTGTGGAGAGACTTCCTGAATTCATGGACCGTTGGATCTGCTCCAGCAGAGAGTGATCATTCACTTCATTCAGACAGTGGAACAGGTTGATGCTTCTCTCTGTGGACAAACTCTCACTCAGCTTCTTCTTGATGTATTTAACTGTTCTTTGATTGGTCTGTGAGTCACTTCCTGTCTGTGTCAGCAGGCCTTGTAGGAGCCTCTGATTGGTCAGCAGTGAAAGACCCAGCAGGAAGCGGAGGAACAAGTCCAAGTGTCCGTTTGGACTCCGTAAGGCCTCGTCCACAGCACTCTGATGGAGAAGGTTAAAGTCAGGCTGACCTCCACTATAGGGAAGGTTCAGTGGTTTATGATCCAGCAGGTTGACTTTAGAGCTGATGAAGGTCTGATGGACATGAAGAGCAGCCAGAAACTCCTGAAGGCTCAGGTGGATGAAGGTGAACACCTTGTCCTGGTACAGGCTGCTCTCCTCTCTGAAGACCTGTGTGAACACTCCTGAGCACACTGCGGCTGCTCTGAGGTCCATGCCACACTCTGTCAGGTCACTGTCATAGAAGATCAGCTTTCCTTTCTGCAGCTGCTCAAAAGCCAGTTTTCCCAGAGACTCCATCATCTCCCTGCTCTGTGGACTCCAGTGTTGATCTGTGGCAGCTCCTCCATCAAACTTCACCATCTTGACTTTGTTCTGAAGGACCACATAGTGGCTGTAGATCTGAGTCAGAGTCCTGGGCAGCTCTTCCTTCTCTCTGCTCTTCAACAAGTCCTCCAGAACTGTAGCAGTGATCCAGCAGAAGAGCGGGATGTGGCACATGATGTGGAGGCTACGACACGTCCTGATGTGGGACATGATCCTGCTGACCTGCTCCTCATCTGTGGACCTCCTCCTGAAGTACTCCTCCTTCTGAGGGTCCGTAAACCCTCTGACCTCTGTCACCATGTCCACACACTCAGGAGGTATCTGATTGGCTGCTGCAGGCCGTGTGGTTATCCAGAGGCGAGCTGATGGAAGCAGTTCTCCTCTGATGAGGTTTATCAGCAGAACCTCCACTGAGGTGGACTCTGAGACATCAGTCAGGGTCTGAGTGCTGAGGAAGTCCAGAGAGAGCCGACACTCATCCAGACCATCCAAGATGAACAAAACCAGGAAGTCCTGGAAGCTGCAGATTCCTGCTTCTTTGCTTCCAGAGAAGAAGTGATCAACAAGTCCCACCAAGCTGAAGCTCCTCCCCCTCAGCACGTTCAGCTCTCTGAAGGTCAGTGGGAATGTGAAGTAGACCTCCTGCTGGGCTTTGTCTTCAGCCCAGTCCACAGTGAACTTGTGTGTTAAGAGTGTTTTCCCAATGCCAGCCACGCCCTTTGTCATCACTGTCCTGATTGGTCGAGGTCTTCCAGGACGGGGTTTAAAGATCTCTTCTAGTGTGATGGCTCTTTCTGCTGTGTCTGATCTCCTGGATGCTGTTTCTATCTGTATGACCTCATGTTCCTGGTTGACCTCTCCACCCCCTCCCTCTGTGATGTAGAGCTCTGTGTAGATCTCCTTCAGGAGGGTTGGACTTCCTGCTTTAGCCACGCCCTCAGACACACACTGGAACTTCTTCTTCAGCTTGGACTTCAGCTCACGTTTGTATTGAGGAGCCTTTGTTCCTGAATGAAGACAAACTTAATGTTAGAGTGGAGAAGTCAGAGCAGGTTTGAATATTTATTTATTTATTTATTTATTCAGTTCATTTCCGACATGGTTGCAATCACAGAAATTCATTTTGGAGATCAAAGTGTGTGATGTTCTCAGTCTGGATGGTTCCTCAGATTAAATGTGACTGATTGAATCGTGCTTTGAAAAAGAAAAGCCAGCTTTGTGTCCTTCATGTGATGTTCCTCAGAGTGAAGATGTTCACATGCTCTTACTGCTCTGCAGACGCTCAGCCAGCTCCTCCTGCTTCATCCTCTTCAGGAAATACAGTGTGATGTTCAAAAAGGCCTCCCTGCTCCTCCTCTGCTCCTCATCTTCACCCTCCATCTGACTCTCTGAGCACTCTGGATCATCTCCATCCACAATCTTCTGCATGTGTTTGAGTTCAGCCTTAACAAAGCTGATGATGTTGTCCTCCAGCAGCTGGAACACAAACACAATAAAAGTGATGAGTGAAGGTCTGCTCGAATCATCTGTGTGTGTGTGTGTGTGTGTGTGTGTGTGTACAGTGGTTTGATCACAGGCTGACACAGGTTTAGTCTCTTTGTAGACATACACACCGTAAAGATGGAGTCAGGCTCAGCTCCAGAGGAACCATCCACACCCTCCAAGCTGCTGTGGAGAAGACACAGACACTCAGACATGCTGAGGAGCAGCTGGAGGAAAGCACAGGAAGCTCTGCTAACATCATGTGAACATCAGTAACAGTGGGTGATGTCCTGCAGAGCCACAGTGCAGTGAGTGTGGAGCAGCCTTTGGAACTCAGCTCATGTGTGGAACATCTTAGCATGTTTCCACTGAACAGGAGAACAAGTCTGTTGGACTGAGGCTTTATTTGTCTTCAATCCTTCATAAATCTGAAGATCACACGCTGTCTAAGACTCACCTACACACTGGAGACCATTCCTACAAAGCCTTTTCTCTTTCACCTTCCACTGTTTGCTGAGATTTACATCAACACCACTTCATATAACAAACATAGTCCATCAAAAGTGCTGAGTCATGTTTACTGGTGCTTTATCAGTGTCGAGTGTGAAGAACCTGGACTATCAGGAAGACAACAAGCACCCTTATTTATGTTCAGTCACAGTGGGTTAGTAGATGGACCACCTTTGAATACAATGTGTCTGGACATGGACTTGTTACTTCTAAAGGACACACAGCTGGGTTCAGGTTCAGGTCCTGGTCCACTTAGTCTGGGCTTGGTTCTGGTTCAAACACATACAGAGCTGAGTGTGTGAAGAACCCAGATCATCAGGAAGACAACAAACAATCATCGTTATGTGGACTCACTGTGGGTCGTTAATATTCTACACACACAGAACAAGGTACAGACACACGGATTGTATTATGCGCACAAATAGTTGTGTTACAATAATGGCCCCATACAGTGAAACTACAGATAGAACACAGAGTCTGTGAGTGTTCATCAATGTCAAACCTCATGTGTTTTGTTTGCTCTAATTAATAAAAGTTATTAATATAATAATATAGTACATGGTGTGAGTAAATGGTGTAACAGGTTATAAACACAGCGTTGACAGAACAAGCTGAAAAGAACACTTAGAATGTGCTGACATGTCTTATCGTCAACTATTGGAGGATTTGGAGAGCTGTGCTCTCTGCAGGAGAACGTCTAAAGATGCAGCTGATCTGTGGCTCCTCCCCCAAAATATAGTGACTGATTAATGCTGTGATTGTAAATGTTGGAGCGACAGACAACGTGCACTAAAGCCATCCCAGTGCACATCCAGCTGCTGTCTGAGCCTCCATTGGTGAGTGTTTCAATGATTAGAAATGATTGATCAACCTCTGATGATTTATTACAACATCTCTATGGGTCATAGAAGGATACGGTTACGTACTGAAGATGGTGCTAATGACCCCCCTAACCAACCTGAGGACCCCCCAGGAGCAGCACTACACCTGGGTCTGTGCACGTTTAGGAAGCGTCAGTGAACACACACAATAGTTGTGCTAAAAGGCTGATGGCTGTGTGTGTTTAAAGTGAAATAGTGTGACATCATCATGTGATGATGTAATGCTGCTGTCATTCAAACAACACAGAATCACACAGAGATTTTAGAGAAGTTTGACCCTCAGCTCTCTTTAAAAAGTCACACATTTCACATTTTAAACATGATTATTGTTCATGTATCAATAAGTGAGTCTTTGTTCAGGATGTTTGTTTGTTTGTTGATCCTTGATTTTGATTTGATTTTTTTTTTTTTATATAGCGCTTTATCACCACACTGAAGCACATTTATAGCTTTGGTCAGAATCCACTGGAAAAAGTCTGTTCACACATTCTTAACCTCCTATTATTCTCAAATACCACCAACACATTTTACCCTTGGGGTCAATCTGACCCCAGGAATATTTACCTCCACAAAATGATTTTCAGAAAATCATTGACAAAGTTTAAGGGCGTGTGTTAGTAATCTAGATTACCTCTTATCTAATGCTAACTTCCAGGATTAAATCAGTGTGTGCTGGAATACTAAGCTCGCTAAAGTCTTACAGAGCTAAATCACCATGGTAACTTATGCTGAATGGCTAGCCTGCTCAGCACCAGGTTTTTCTCTGGCTAGGATCTTAGCAAGTAATAAAGTCCCGCCTCCTGACCAATCAGATCTTTTAGAAAGCGAGCTGTCCAATAAAAGGTGATGTGTGAACACGTCACTGTGTGGATCTGATCTGACGCTGACAGGAGAGAGAATATTTAGACATTGATGTAATCCTTTCATTTACTGATGACATCATTTAGTAAACAAATATATTTATGTCTGATAGACTGATCTATAGTCAGTATGACAGATAGTATGCAAAGATGGGTGAAGTAATATATTCATTTAATTAATTAATACATGACTTCACTCGTCCACACATACTGATCTAGACGGTCTTTATCAGCTGACTCTGTGAATGCGTAAAAACAAGAGATTATTTATATTAATCCATTAAATGTGATATTCCATCTAATGGATTAATATAAATAATCTGTCACTTTTACACATTAATCAGCAGATTCCTGTCTGGGTTCTTTCATTCCTACCTTTTCTGTAACAACAGTGTTGTTTTTAGTCTGAATTATGAATTTTAATTATTCATCATTTTTAACTTCAGCAACACCTGACCTGTGGAGCAGATCTGAGGGAGTATAAAAGCTCTGCTTCCTGGTGCGCAGCAATACTGTTGCTCTTCGCTGTCATCATGGATATAAATGAATGATATCTATATAATCAATCAATTAATTAATCAATCATCAATCAATCAATCAATCAATCAGATTGTATTTATAAAAAGAAGCTCCTTTCATACAGCAAGTATAAGATGATAAGCTCCTCCTCCTGTAAAGCTCTGCCAGTTTTCTCCATTGTAGTGATTGGTCAGACGCTGCAAGCTCCACCCCTTTCATGTGAACGTGCACGTACCCAGACTGAAAACACTTGGCTATAATTAGCGTGTTGTTATCGACCTCCATAGGACAGCTTCTCTCTGACAGGGAATGTTTGGTTAGTTAAAGCTAACAGAGATTAATCCAGGATATAATAATCTAGATTAGTAGCATAGGGCCTTAGTGTCAGACACTTTGTTTATTTGTTGAAGCCATAAATAATAAACCTTGATAATAAACATTGACCTGTTCTCTAGCGCCACCATCAAGTCAAACTTTCACATTATAATTAATTTATCTGGAATAGTTCTCATTCAAATGTTCTCTAATTTACTGACAACATTAATGAGCACTAGAGTAGGAACCTATTGGTTGTGGTGATGATATGACCTTTGACCTTTACTGCAGCGCCACCATCAGGTCAAACTTTCACTTTTACAGTTAGTGGATCTGGAAAATATTTCATCTAAATCTTTTCTAATGTGTGGTGAACATTCATAACGCTCACACAATGAACCATAGTGATTGATGTTGGTGACACTCCCCCCCTTCTCTCATAGACATATTTATTTACTTATTTCTATTTATTTTTTGTAATATATATACTATTAATAATAAAAACTCAAAGCGTGAACAGAAACAATTATTCATTCACACCAGTCATACTAGTGGTGGTAAGCCACATTATAGCCACAGGTGCCCTGGGGCAGACTGACAGAAGTGTGGCTACCATTTGGCGCCTACGGCTCCTCTGACCACCACCATCATTCATACACATTCCTATGGAGTTATTCACTATAAAGTTTCACTCCTCTTTTAACAGTAGATGAGTTTTTATTTATTTATTTTTTACTTTATGGGTTTATTGTTTTTGTGGTTGTTTTTTGTGTGTGAGGGGTTTCACATGTTTGAAAATGAAAAAATGAAATATCAGTTTTACTTTACAATGTCATGTATCAACTCTGTAGGTCTGGAGATGTAAAGTCACACACGCACACACACGTTTTACACCAATGTGTGTAATATGTGTTCATCACAATGAATAAATATCATCATGATCATCTTATGTTTAATATATTATATCAAATTAGGAAAAGTCATGAAATATGGAGAAAAAAAAACAATAAATGCAAATGAGCCTGAACATGTGCTAGCTTTAGAACAGGTGGGATTAATCAACACTGCTGTGTGTACGACCTCTGTCCACACGCTTCATAAATACTGAATCTTTTTGTACTGGTGCACATTCTACATTTCATTGGTCTGAACGTATTTAGAACCAGTTCTATGAACGGATCAATAAATGAGGCCCCTGGACCATCAGGAAGACATTCAGCAACATTCTTTATGTGGACTCACTGTGGGTCAGTAGATGGACCACCTTTGAAGTCAAGGAGTTTGCCCATGGACTGGTCACTTCTAAAGGACACACAGCTGGGTCCAGGTCCAGATGTGAGCTTCTTCCTGGTCCTTGAACACGCGCACGCACACACACACACACACACACACGCGCGCACACACACACGCACACGCGCGCACGCACGCACACACACACACACACACACACACAGTGTAACATTGATGTACAGAGGTGTGAGTGCTGAGCTCTGACGTGGTCTCACCTCTGATCTTCAGTCTGGATCTCATGTTGTTCCTTCACCAAGCACTGACCCATTTATCCACGTCACGAGATGATGAGCTGAAGATATGAGTGTGAGACAGACAGCGCTACCTGAGTATCATGGTAAAGAGTGAAAACACACATTACTGAAGATAAAAAATGTCAAAGCTCTGAGTTTCACAACAAATATCTGGAGCTCTGAAGTTTAACAGCACACTGACTGGATGAGAGTTAGTGCTACACACTGCCACATCCTAAATATAAAATCAAATCCCAGTAGTTTATTAAATAAGTCCAACCATGATGTGTCTATTGTATCATCCTCAGGAGATGATGATTGTTCATATCTACAGTGTTGTTTTCCTGAAGCTGTTTGACCGTGGGACACTGAAAACTCTCTAAAGTTGGACATTTTTAGGGTTAGAGCAGCTCTGATGTGTGTCGTCTCTCTACTCTCCAACAGTCCCTGAAAGTACCACACACACACATCCATGTACACAGGACACACCACAGAGAGCAGGGGTCCTACGTAAATCCCACCACCACAATGTGGCTGGTCTTGGCATTTCCTGTGTTTTACTTTGTGTGTAACAGTCTGACGGACATGTTTAGTGTTCTGGTGATTTATGCAAATATGGAACAAACAGCATTATGTTTTGGCTCAGTACGGGACGCACCATTTAATGGTCAAATAAGGTACGATTCCGTATTTTAAGGGATGGGTGGCAACTCTATTCACAACTAAAAAATAAAAACTAGAATATTTGCATTTCCTGAAGAAAATGCAAGTGAGGATTCAGGTGCTGGCACTGCATTAGCGTTAACTTAGCATTAACTTAGCATTATTATTAGCCTAGCATTAGCAATAGGCTAGAATTAGCAATAGCCTAGCATTAGCACTAACCTAACATTAGCTTAGCATTAGCAAAAACATAGTGTAAACATTAGCCAAGCGTTAGCATTGGATAATGGGTTGAAAAAGTTGAAAAGTTAGAAATTGCTTAAAACAGCATGAATTCATATATATGAACAGTTCTTTTCACCAGTAGGGTTTGGATATAGAACCACATTCAACATAAGGAACAGGAACTGGTTCCTCACGTTTAGAACCAGTTTATCACACAGTCACAACTTAAACAGTAAACAGTGACATTCTCAATGAGTGACTTAAAGTCACACTTATAATAATAGTACATATTTCTGTCTGCCACAGATAGTAATGTGAACTGTTCAGCAGGCATTAGGCTAATACAGTAGCATTAACATATATAATATGAATAATAATTATAACCTTTCACTATTTGGCCTTTACAACTACTTGTGGTGCATTCAATGTGCCTTTGAAAAACAGGATAGATTGAAATACAACATAAATAAATGCCCCGTGATCCTGAAAACAGGAACAAGTGGGTCAAAAAATGGATGGATGAAAAAATGGATGCAACCATGGATTTTACTGATGCAGGCACGCAGTGACTGATGC
This sequence comes from Gouania willdenowi, assembly GCF_900634775.1. NCBI lineage: Eukaryota > Metazoa > Chordata > Actinopteri > Blenniiformes > Gobiesocidae > Gouania > Gouania willdenowi. Next base: position 43,602 of record NW_021145081.1, on the reverse strand, counting down.
ATCTCGATTTCACCCGTCAATTGTACCGATGCACACTGAATGGATCGATACACTTGCATTGCGCATCTTTGATTAGTATCGATTCATCTCCACATGCTTAGTTGGTTCAGATCCTTTCACGAGGTTCAATGTCGAGGCAAAGCCAGCTTTGTACTGACCCTCGTTACTGAAGCAGTCTGATTTAAAGTGATTAGCACACACATACAAGCTAACATGAACCGTAGCTAGCACGTTGTCTGTTCTTCTGTAGCTGTTGTACAACCAACAACAAAGCCATTTGCATGTGTTTAGCTCTGAGCGACAACATTGAAAAACACTACTGCTATCTCATTGCGGGACACACCAAAATCCACCTCGGGGATGAACGCCCCCCTCTCGAATGTCCCCCATCAGTGCTCAGAGGAGGTCGGCCTATGAAAATGACTCCTTTGCTGACGTCACGACAGGAGCTAAATCTGAACAGCCCGTAGGAACACCGTTTTACCAGTGGGTGGGGCTGCAGAGACCATTCAGGAATCACTTGTTTTCCTCATTCTGGGAGTTGGAAGGATCAGGGAGGACCAGTTTATAGATGTAGAAACCAGAAAAGCTCAAGGTTGTATCTGTGGAAATAGCATAGCTAGCAGCAGCAGTTAGCATAGCTAGTAGCAGCAGTTAGCATAGCCAGTAGCAGCAGTTAGCATAGCCAGTAGCAGCAGTTAGCATAGCTAGTAGCAGCAGTTAGCATAGCCAGTAGCAGCAGTTAGCAAAACTTGTAGCAGCAGCTAGCATAGCTAGTAGCAGAAGTTAGCATAGCCAGTAGCAGCAGTTAGCATAGCTAGTAGCAGCAGTTTGCATAGCCAGTAGCAGCAGTTAGCATAGCTAGTAGCAGCAGTTAGCATAGCCAGTAGCAGCAGTTAGCATAGCTAGTAACGTCAGTTAGCATAGCTAGTAGTAGCAGTTAGCATAGCCAGTAGCAGCAGTTAGCATAGCTAGTAGAAGCAGTTAGCGTAGCTAGTAACGTCAGTTAGCGTAGCTAGTAGTAGCAGTTAGCATAGCGAGTAGCAACAGTTAGCATAGCTAGCAGCATCAGTCAGCGTAGCTAGTAGCAGCAGTCAGCGTAGCTAATAGTAGCAGTTAGCGTAGCTAGAAGCAGCACGTGTAGCGATGATGCTAATGCAGGAAAACCTGCCTCCAACAGACAGGACACAGGAGGAGAAATTGGTTGGATTTTTTTTTTTTTTATTTTAATGTTGAAAGTTTTGTGATAAAATGATAAACTGGTGAAATCACAGCCTGTACATGCAGTATGGGGATGCATTTACTCCGTCTCTGGGTCCTAGTGCCAGCCTCCAGGGAAGCCTGTTCCGTTTACCGTGTTTACCGAGGTCCGTGTTTGTTTAATAAGTCTTAGCATATGTCGTCACCAGTGCGCGAATTTAGACTCCAATTACATTAATGTATATAATATCTTCCTTGCAATATAAACTGGCTCACAATATACTATATTTTTTATAGTTTCCACTGTATCCAGAATAATAATAATCTTTCTCAACAAGAACTGTTGATTTGATTTGTCACATGACTGCTACAGGGTTTGAGTTTATTTTATTTAGTTTTACATCTACCTGTAGGTCTATGTTTTTTAGACTGATGACAACTTGTTTGTAGTGTTGTTTCAGCAACTTTCAGTTTTGCCATTACAGTTGGGACCTTTGTAAGTGAATACTTTAGTTACATTACAGCAACCAAATTAAACTGTATCAACTCAGTGAATTAATAAAAATAACCTGTGTAAAGGCTTTTTCAAATAAAACAATTATCCTGTGAAATCTGTGACCTGTTGACCTGCACAACTCAAAGAATCAGAATCAAAATTGAGAATCAGAATCGTTAAAATCCAAACGATGCCCAACCCTCGTCCAGAACCATCTCTTGGGTTTTTCTTCCATTGATGGTGATAAAGTTGGCATCACACAGCCAACAAAGTGAGGGATGCAGTGTCATCAGAACACTTCAACACATAGTTTACATTAACACTGCTAGTGTTCTATGTTTCTAGTCATAATGTCTTCCTCTAACAGACTGAAGGTCATTTGAAGGTCTTCAGTTAGAACATAAACAAAGCTCATTATGGTTTCTCTTTTAGTTCTGTGGCCTTGTTTCATAGAAAACATCTGTTTGTTCATTAGCTCTGATTGATTTAAGATAAATGGACATTAGTGTTTGTCTAAACTAACTAACACGTGTTCTTTCACTTTGAAAACAAAAATAAACAAAACTGAATTATTATTATTTTATTTCTATTTATTTTTTAGTAAAAAATAATGTTATAGTAATGCGCATGTGCATATATGCTCATAATCGATCTCAGTACGAGGTAAACTCAGTCCGTGACACAGCTGTTTATGCACGATCCTCAATCATAACTCTGTTGATCACTCTATCAAAGTCACTGATCCTCTTTCCTTTTTCTGCTGACTCATTACATCCATGCTCTCTGTCAGTTTCAGGGGTGTCCAAACTTGGTCCTGGAGGGTCGGGGGTCCAACGTGTTTTTAATGTGTCTGTTCTAACACAGCTGGGAGACTCATTAGCAAAACTGCTTCAGGATATCAGAAGTGTTGGATCAGGGACACATTGACATCCTGGTGGACCACGTTTAGACACCCCTGGTATAGACATATGAACTACAGATACATGAGGTGTGGCCACACCCCCTCCCATTTGCACCCCCACAGCCCATCAGCCTCGAATCCCTACTTAATTATGCTTTAAAAAAAAATAAGAATCTGAATTAAAACCCAATTTGTCTGAATAATTAATATTGAATAATTAATGCATTTGATATGATTTTCCATCTTGTTTTTAATAAATGAAGCAGGTGATTAATTATAGATGTAGTTAGTGTAGTGGTCATGTTCTAAACATCTCATGTTCATCCATTCTACTTTTCTTATAAGTGATGCTGATATAAAATACATTTAATGATTTATGAAAAATAGAAAATGTTTTTTCTTTGAAATATATTAATATAGAGCTGTATTACTGTTCTAAAATATGTGATTGCAAATTGTATATTATTTTCTATAAGATTTGAAAAATAGTCAATTTTCGTTTTGTTTTTTTTCAAAAAAGGTTACACTTTTTTTTTTTTTTTCTAGCATTTTATCACAATGGGGGGCCCTGAGAGTTTTTCATGTTTCTAAGGGGGGGTACAGTAAAAAAGGTTTGTAACCACTTTCTTCATTTATAAGTGTTGTAAAGACTAATGTTGATGTGCGCTCATCTTTAAATATTTCTATATTTTGAAGCAACCTTTACCTGCACTGAATTGAAATCTTTTAGAACAATACAGTGACATACAAGGATTTACAGAACAGCATGCTATTGTAGACTCAACATGTAAGGTTAGAACATGATTATTATAATAATATGTTTCAATCGTGGGCCGGTCTGAGGAATGAAGCTCCAGGGCTGAAAATGAGTCCCACTCTGGCCCTGCTTGGGGGCCTTTAGTTTGGCCCACAGGATAAAGTAAAAATAACAGAGAAAACATCATTGTGTAAATGAAACTCAACAATATTTGCAGGTTCTCACAGTTTTCCTGGTGATTTTATCACATGATTATTACAGTCATTTTTAATGTTAAACTGTTGGAAAATCTCCAAATTCTTACATTTCCTCCAATTATGACATCATGTTTCCCTTAATTAAATAGTAATTAGTTAAAAAAATAAAATGAAAAATCTAATAAATGTAACGTATAGATCCTGTTGGGACTGATATCTGTCACTTATTGATTAGATATTGTTGGTTTCTTACATATTTAGTATTTTATGTATACGTAGAAGTACAAACTATGGCAAAATAATGTTGAAATGACTGTTTTCCAACATAAAATCTGTGGCCCTCTTGAGATCAAACTGGTCCGCATTTGGCCCCTGAACTAAAAGGAGTTGGACACCCTGGTCTGGGGCCAACCAATCAACAAAGCAAAGCAGCAGCGCCTCCACCTCTCTAAGAACACTAGCTTAGCTTAGCTTAACTTAGCATAGCGTAGCTAATAGGAAAGGAGGAACAGGATAAACATACCTGTCAGGTGGTGTCACTGACGCTGAATGGACAGGTGAGCTCTAACGCAGCAGGTGAAGTGGGGCAACGAGGCAACAAAGGGCAACAGCAGCATTGAGAGCAACTAAGAAAATGCTGTTGGTCTCTGAGTGTGTAAACACAACAGTTCCAAACTACACACCTGCTCCACTAACTAACCACAGACAAGAAGCTGGGACACAAGGAAGTGGGGCGGAGCCAAAGCTGAGAGCAACAGGTCCAAAGTTGATGTTTTATAACACCTGAGTGATACGAGCCAATCAGAGGGAGGAGAGAGAGATCAATAATCCTGTTATTAAACAGTTTGTTGAAAAAGTTGAAATTTGTTGAAAATGTTGAAATTTTTAAAATTGGTTGAAAAAAGTTGAAAAAGCATAAAAAGCTAGAAAAGGTTGAAATGGGTTGAAAGATTTGATAAAAGTTGAAATGGTTTTAAAAAAAAAAGGTGAAAAAAGTTGCAATTTGTAGAAAAAGATGAAATTGGTGGAAAAAGCATAACAAAACTTGAAAAAGTGTAAATGTGTTCAATGTTTTATCTGAAAGTGAACAAACAGCTGAACATGTTAAAGGTTGAAGTCAGTTGAAGAATGGATGAACAGCTGAAGTTCACTGTTGAGGGTTTAAAATGTTGAAAATGTGAATGGAAAATAAAAAGTTAAAAAAGTTTAAAAAAAACTTGAAGTTAGAAATTATTTAAAACACAACATACATTAAATGATATGAACAGTTTGACACCAAACTTGTTGAAATGTGTTGAAAATGCAGGAGTAGTTAAAGCACGAGGGAATAATAATAAAAAAAAAACTATAATAAAGTTTAAGGATAGGAGAAGTAGAAGCTATAAAGAACAATAAAAAACAAAGACAGTAAAGTGTGGCTCACACACACACACACACACACACACACACACACACACACACACACACACACACACACACACACACACACACACACACACACACACACACACACACACACACACACACACACACACACACACACACACACACACACACACACACACACACCACACACACACACACACAATGTAGACTTTCGACTTTAACCTAGAATAATAGTCTATCATCTACTGTCTGATCAAAAATCATTGACTATAATGTTATCATGGAAACAATTAAAGATACCATACGATACACTGTGGTGGCCATTTACATAGATCATAATGATGGAATGAATGAGTGATAACACACATTTTAAATCATCTCATTTAGTAAATAAGTGAAATAAACTGTATTTAGTTCAGTGGTTTCAACCTTTTTGATTTAAAACATTTCTGGAAACTGCAAAGACACATTTCTAGAGTTAGTTTTTGATCACGTTTGAGCTCAGATATTTATTTTTTACTGCATTTTAGTTGAACTAGATTAATATTTCACAAAGTGACAGTATAAACATGCAGTTGTTTAAAATGGGGTCCCGACCCCAAGGTTGAAAAACTCTGATTTAGTGGCTCCTGAATAGATTTATGTCTATAGTTTTGATCATTTCCCGTCATCTCAGGCCTGGGGAGGGACCATCACTGACTTTATATTTGTTTATTTTCCTCTTTTTCTCTCTAGTACCCCCTGTAGTGCCATTGCGTACCTCTAGGTGTACACATACCCCCATTAGAGAAGCAGGTATCTAGGTGAATACCTAGATCCCTGGTTGATTTGATGATGGTGTGTTCTAACCAGGGTGTGAGGGTCCAGAACCATCTCTTGGGTTTTTCTTCCATTGATGGTGATAAAGTTGGCATCACACAGCCAACAAAGTGAGGGATACAGTGTCATCAGAACACTTCAACACATAGTTTACATTAACACTGCTAGTGTTCTATGTTTCTAGTCATAATGTCTTCCTCTAACAGACTGAAGGTCATTTGAAGGTCTTCAGTTAGAACATAAACAAAGCTCATTATGGTTTTTCTTTTAGTTCTGTGGCCTTGTTTCATAGAAAACACCTGTTTGTTCGGGGGCCAAATCCGGCCCTTAGGAGCATCTAATGAGGCCCACAGGAGAAAGTAAAAATGACAGAGAAAACATGAATCATTGTGTAAATGAATCTCAACAATATTTGCAGGTTCTCACAGTTTACCTGGTGATTTTATCACATGATTATTACAGTCATTTTTAATGTTAAACTGTTGGAAAAACTCAAAATTCTTACGAAAACCTTACATTATGACATCATATTTCTATTAACTAAATAGAAATCGGTAAAAAAAAAAAATCTAGGAAAATCAAAGTATAGATCATTTTAGGAGTTTAACACCCTGGTCTGGGGCCTCCAAATCACTAGAACAGCCCCTGACTGCAGGAATCACAGCAAAGCAAAGCAGCAGCGTCTCCACCTCTCTAATAACACTAGCTTAGCTTAGCGTAGCGTAGCTTAGTATAGCTTAGCTTAGCTTATCTTAGTGTAGCTAATGGGAAAGGAGAAACAGGATAAACATACCTGTCAGCTGGTGTCACTGAATGGACAGGTGAGCTCTAACGCAGCAGGTGAAGTGGGGCAACGAGGCAACAAAGGGCAACAGCAGCATTGAGAGCAACTAAGAAAATGCTGTTGGTCTCTGAGTGTGTAAACACAACAGTTCCAAACTACACACCTGCTCCACTAACTAACCACAGACAAGAAGCTGGGACACAAGGAAGTGGGGCGGAGCCAAAGCTGAGAGCAACAGGTCCAAAGTTGATGTTTTATAACACCTGAGTGATACGAGCCAATCAGAGGGAGGAGAGAGAGATCAATAATCCTGTTATTAAACATCACACATTTACACTATTTTACACCATTAAACCTGTGTTTGACCCCAGGGTTGGCCTCAGACCAACATCCACCACTTATTTCATTAGATCCAGAACCTTCTTTTTATATTTATTATTAGCATCTCATTTACTTTTAGGTGTTTTGATTTAATAATGAATTATTATATTTGGAGAGATGTGTCTTATATTGAGTTGAAATCACTGCAAATGTCATTGTGAACAAAAAACTAAATATAAAAACTGCGCACGAGTGAGGAAGAGAGGGAAAAGTCAGGCCACGCCCCCACGCTACACCTTAAGTGGGATTTCCCGTAAAAATTGTGCCTTGTCAGCTTAGAAGACAGTGGAAATTTGCTAAAAAAGCCTGAGCTAAAGATTGTTTCTGTGGAAATCATGGAGCAGTAGCAGCAGTTAGCATAGCTGGTAGCAGCAGTTAGCGTAGCCAGTAGCAGCACCTGTAGATGATGCTAATGCAGGAGAACCTGCCTCCAACAGACAGGACACAGGAGGAGAACCATCCAGGGGACATGAGGAGGACTCAGGTGAAAGTTCTGATATTAATACAGAGGCTCAGTTCAAAGCTAAGATGAGCTGCTGCTCTAGGTTTATGAAAGACAAGACAGGCCTCAGCTGGGAAATATGGAAAAAAGTTGTGAGGATACAAAGTTCAGCTGATTTATTATCATTAGAGATGCTAACAGAAAGCTAACACAAGAGGAGGCTAAGTTTTATGGGCTATTTATTATCAGTAATTGTGATCACGTATAAGAGAGCAGAGAAGCATCAGAAGCAAACATAAGAAAAAAGGAACTTTATTTCTATATGTTTGATATTAGGCTGAACTCTGATCAATAGATCAGCTCACTGACTTTATTCATTTTATAATTGAGATAAATAAAGTTCCTCTGATCTTATGTTTGCTTCTAATGCTGCTCTGCTCTCATGTATAAATGTGTGTGTGTGTGTGTGTGTGTGTGTGTGTGTGTGTGTGTGTGTGTGTGTGTGTGTGTGTGTGTGTTTGTGATCACTCCTCATAAACCTGACTCAGGGATTTCACAGCTTTATGCTGTTTATGATGCCCAATAGTTCAGTTCAGTTCAGTTTATTATCCATTTTATTATATCCAGTTTATTATCACATAAAATACTGTGCAATAAAGAGTCACATAAAGCCACATAAAGTACTATAGGGTTGATTCTGTACAATAAAATGTCTATACAAAATGAAAGTGCCTTGTTTAGAGTCATCACAGCTTGTGGGAAGAAACTGTTGAAATGGCGAGCAATAGAACATTTGATGAAGGAAGCATTTCAAAGATGGCCCTGGCAGGGTGGCCTGAGGCGTCATTAACCAATAGTAAAGCTTGATTTAAGAGTCTGGCTTTATGTGTGGCCTCCAGCAGCAGTAATGTACAGCCAATGGTTCTGCTGGCTGAGCCAATCACTTTGAAGCATTTCTTTCTTTCAGAGTGAGATTATCAAACCACACAGTAATACAAGTGGCTAAAGCACTCTCAATTACACATCAGTAGAAGTTTAAAATAATCTTAGCATTTTGGGTGAAGTCATGAAGTTTGCGTAAAAAGAAGAGGCACTGTCTTGCTTTCTTACCAGTATTAAGGGTATTAGAGCTCCAGTTCAAGTCATGAGAAAGAGTCACGCCCAAGAATTTACATTTCTCAACAATCTGTACATCAGATAGTTAACAGATTTCTATTGTGACTAAAGTCAATAACAAGTTCACCAGTTTTTGATGTTTCCAAATCAAGTTGTTTTCCTCACTCCATTGAACTACTTTTTCTACCTCCTCACGATAATGTGATTCATCATAGGCAGTATAGGCAAATGCTAAGGACGCCGTGGCCTGGGGTGGGCGGGTCAGAAAATGTGGAATATTTTCTCCTAAATATAGTCTATCTATAAAGCAAATAAGGTCTGCGTGTGTGTGTGTGTGTGTGTGTGTGTGTGTGTGTGTGTGTGTGTGTGTGTGTGTGTGTGTGTGTGTGTGTGTGTTGCGAATATCTCCTTGACGCGGTTTTTGTTCGACCCGAAAATTTGTCCACGGCTTCCAAACACCACAAGTGTGTGCATCTTTTATTTTGGAGTAATTTGGTGTTGCAACAGGTTCATTTTAATTTTAAGATTACTGCTCCCTCTCGGTAGTGAGCGCGGTATTGAGTACGCCACTTCCGGTTCCGGGTTATATGACGTCACTGTGTCGCAGTTTGTTTTGGTTTAAAAAAGAAGGTCAATATTAAAAACATTTTTGTACTGCTAAAAGTTATTTAAGTGAACTAGTACAGTGCCCATTGGAAGTATGTATTCATGTAGTGGGAGGAGCTTAAGCAGAGTCAATTATGGCCAAACAGCTAAAGTTCACTGTTGAGGGTTTAAAACGTTGAAAATGTGGATGGAAAATAAAAAGTTAAATAGTTTAAAAAGTTGAAAGGATAGAAATGATTTAAAACACAGCATACATTAAATTATATGAACAGTTTGACACCAAACTTGTTGAAATGTGTTGAAAATGCAGGAGTAGTTAAAGCACGAGGGAATAATAATAATAAAAAACTATAATAAAGTTTAAGGATAGGAGAAGTAGAAGCTATAAAGAACAATAAAAAACAAAGACAGTAAAGTGTGGCTCACACATACACACACACACATACACACAATGTAGACTTTAGACTTTAACCTATAATAAGAGTCTATCATCTACTGTCTGATCAAAAATCATTGAAGTTAGTTATTTTATAATCTCACAATCAACGGGAAAATACTCAACCTGGCAACCACTCAACTGTTGCGGTGACGTCACAACCAACTTTTTTTTTTAATAAACAATATTGACAAACCAGTCAGAATAAATGTGTTTAATGGTGATTTAAGAGTGAATAAAGTAGTTACAGCCTGAAGGATTTGGTCTGTGGATGATTTAATGAATTTCAGAAGAAATTTGTTGAGTAAAATATAATTTATGATTAAATTATTATTGGTTTTTTCTCTGAAACAATAGAAAAAGATCTAATGAATAAATATTGTACAAGCAGTGAGAGTAAAGTCACTGTACAGCACATTAAATCTACTGTTCATTTTACCTTATTTAGAAATATATCTATATATTTATATATATAGAAATATATATATACTTTTTTTAAAAAGGAAAACAAATTATTTTTTTACAAGTTATCAACTCTGATTTTAGTAAAAATATAATATATTATTCTAATGATATAATATATGTGTTTGCTGAAGGCTAAAGAAAGTCATTTTAAACTGTTAAATAATATCTACACATATAATGATTTCTTACATCAAATGTTTATTAAATGAGATCCTTTATTCATCCCACAAGAGGAAATTTACTTTTCATTTTCATCCCCGTCCAAGAAACATGAAAACACAATCACATATAACATGGAGGACAGGAGGTATATTTATATTTATAATAAGACAGTTGAGCTTTGTTTTGTTTTTGTTTACATGTAAGTACACAAATATGTTACACATTTCATTACAGAATTATATTCTGGGTCTGGATTCTGGTTTTCAGATTAAGTTTGTTTTAAAATTTAAGGAAAAAAGTAAAGTTTTATTTTTTATTTTTGTAAAACTAAATTTTTCATTCACAAAAGTAAATATTTAAAGCTGTTTTCACATTCTCTAAATGAGTTAAAAATATTTTAAAAACAATTTAACATGTGTCTGCTACATCAGAATAAACACAATCTGTTTTCTGCAAAATAGATTAATTCATAATAATATCAGACTTGTATTAGATTTATTAGATTATGTACATTTAATAGAAGATAATGGAGATAATTTATTTTACTTTTATCACTGCTTTATTTTGGATTTGGTAAAAAAAAAAATTATTAATAATGAATTATTGCAATGCTATAATATGGAATTACAAATGCAGTTTTATGTCTATCTGGTGTTAATAAATGATTTAATATAAACAGAGGTTTACGCCAGGGAAACCCAGTCAGTCCTCTGTTGTTTATCATAGCAGCAGAATTATTAGCTTTATATATTAAATATGATGATCATATTAACACATTAAATGTTGTGGGTAATTATTTAATAATCTCATAAATAGCAGATGACACAACATTATATATTTATTTTTATTTGTGTCCAAATTCCAAATGTCCTAAAAGCAGAGTCCACTTTCTCAGAGGCTCAGGACTATATTTAAATATTTAGAAAATGTGAAATTTGGATTAATCATAATAACACACACACTTTAATTCATAATATTTCAGTCAAAAATGAGATAAAATAATTGGTCGAATATTGTTAATAAAAACTGAAGGTATTTCCAGATGAATCTACCAGTATATTCTCTGTCTGTTCCAGAAATATGTATTTAAAAAATAATCTAATTATTAATAATTTCATGTAATAATAAAAAGTGATATAATAAAGTCAGTAGAAGAGGACGTTATGAATGTCATTGACTGTGAGACAATAAACTGTGAAATCACATGAAGGTGTTTACAAACTTTAGTTAAACATGAAAATGATTTATGCTTTACATTATACCAGCTTATCTTTGTCAAAAGGTTGGACCAATCACTTTCTTCTAACATGTGATTTTCATCCTTTAAGTGATCACATGATCATATGCAGGTGTTATTATATTATAAAATGCTTTATAAGCACCACTTCAGTCCACATAAAGCTACAATCTGGAATAACAGCTGTATTTTATACAAGAGGAAAACTTTATTCTTTAAAGATTGGATTGAAAAGGGACTATAATACATTTAATGGATGACAATGGTAATATTTACAATCATTGTGATTTTAAAGATAAATGTTCTCAGAAACAACATTCATTAGTAGTCAGGGCTATTCCTATTGCCTTGATTCATTTCATTAAAGGAATATTACAGTATTCATCAGTATCCACAAAGATCAATAAACTGTTCATTGGTAGTTATTGTTTTTTAGACACTGTTATTTATTAAACAATGTTTTCATCTTCAAGACAAATATTATCTTCAAACTATTAGAAAACAGATATTATCAAAATTAGGACAAATATTTATCATTTCCTAAAATGAAATAGATTAATTTTAAAACAATGAATGATGTTTATCCATGTAAATATATTTTTAATGATTAGGTTTAATATGGATGATTACAGCTCCATGTTTAGTCAAACTAATAATGAAAGTCAACAACACGTCTTTTTTTCCTGTTCTGTGGTGAAGAGGTTTTAGGAAAGAGTTGATGATTGGCTGCTCACACACACTGTGATACCTGGCTTTGATTAGCATTTGGTTACATTTGCTTTTATTTTGAAGGACCAGGATGTGGAATTTATATGTAGCAAATTGATGATATTTGGAAAATATTTTATTTATTTTTAAAAATATCCCAAATTTTAATGCTTTTAAATTTGATCTTAAAAATGTATTGAAGTCATTGAAAACATTACAAAACAGAAGCGCTATTAGGTTGTCATATTCTAATTTTAATTTTTGTTTAGTTTTTTTTTTAAAAGATCTATACTGGTGTGATATTTGTATATGAATGCTAAAATACTTGTTTCTCAATAAAGCAGTCAGTGTCAGTGCCTAATCCTTTAACAGGACTGATCCTTTCAGATCCTTTTCAATACGTTCACGTAGACTACGTCACTTCCTTTACTCACAATCTTTTTACGACAGAGCTCCTGGGACGTCATATTTGAATGTAAACTGACCATACAATGTTTATTAAATGTTTTAATAGTACACATGTAAATATGTGAATGTTTTGTGGTGTTTTTTGATTTTTAATTAAAAAAAAAAAAAAATAACTGATAAAAACACAAAACACAACAACACTTACAGTCAAAATAAATAAATAAAATCAAAACCAAGTTCCAGAATTCACTCAAACATACATTTATAATTTGTTTCAACATTTTAAACATAACACAAACTGTGTGCCGTTCAGAGAGTGAGAGTAGTAACAACTCCGTTCACGACAATGGATCTTTTTTTTTTTTTTTTTTTACAGCAATGGCGGCTCATGGAGCCTCAATAGTTCCAGGAAGTGATCAGTTTACTATTGTAGCCAATGGAGCTAGAGCTGATTAGACAGTTTGTGATGCATTTTGATTGGTAAGACGTTTAAACAATCATACTGGATATTATTATTTATTTTATTATGAATTTACAACAATAAATGATGAGTCAATGCAATTTTTGGTTGTCAACATTCTCAATTATGTGAATGATTTTTGCATTATTGTTTATGTTACACACATTGTGGTTGGTGCTAATCTCTAAACACTCTATATTTAATTCTATTTTTTTTAATATTTATTCCAGTAAAAAATAAATCACGTTTAAAAGTATATTCCATAATTCCACATTGTTGGATGAAATGAGATTAATAAAATTGAACCTTATGGTTAACGCTCTGTTGCTATTTTTATCCAGTTATGTTAGCATATCCTCATCTGTTATCTGCTAATGATGCCTTAATCTACTAGTTTAGCAGAGGATAATCCACTAATATTAATGGGGTTGGAAACACTAATAATAATAATAATAATAATAATAATAATAATAATAATAATAAATGAGAGAGTGAGCGGTTGTCTGTCTGTGTCGCCCTGCAATGGACTGGCGCCCTGTCCAGGGTGTACCCCCGCCCAGCACCCAATGAGAGCCGGACATTGGCACCGGCGGACCCCCACGACCCTGATAAACGGTAATTAGCGGGTCTGAAAATGGATGGATAGATGGATAATGATAATAATTATTATATAAGGTAAACAATACTGTTGATTTAATGGAATCTACAGTGACTTTACTTTCACTGCTCATACAATATTTATCTACAATATTGTTTCAGAGAACAAATCAGTCTAAATGTAATCATAAACTAATTAACCTAACAAATTTCCTCTGAAATCCATTAAATAATCCACAGATTAAATCATTCAGGCTGTAACTATTATTCACTCTTAAATCACCATTAAACACATTTATTCTGACTGGTTTGTCATTAAGTTTAGAAAAAAGTTGATTGTGACGTCAGAGCAAAAGTTAGGAGTGGTTGCCAGGTTACATATTTTCCCGCTGATTGTGAGATTATAAAATAATTGATTTTTAGTGATTAAACAGTTTAACTTTGGATAAAGATGATATTTGTGATTTATTTGGATGATAAACGGATGGTTCTTGGGGCATTTCTGTGGATATTCAACATATTTCATGCGGGGAATCGTCGGTTGTATCTGGCAACCAGCTAGAGTCAGGAACAAAGCAGTGAAATGGAGGACGGACAGAGCTGGATGATGACTACCGTTAAACTAGAAGAAGAAGAAGAAATATTATGGAGGGAAGTGAAGCTGAGTATGAGTAAGACGGACAGTGATGATGATGATGATGAAGGCTGCAGGAGGAAAGCTGTGCTGGAGGAGCTTCGTCATCCCGACCATGTGTGGGACGGAATGTTTGCTCCAAAGATGGAGAAAAGCGGAGAAGAAGAAACGGAGGAGTTTTCAGATGTGTGCTCTGTGAAGGAAGAGGTTAGAACACTCCGTGTGTTTCCATTCATTCACTCACTCACTCACCACATTCATCCGCTGTTACACACACACTGGAGACTAGTTTAACTGGTGACCCACTTCATTCACACTCACATTTCTCTATCAATATGTGACGATGTAAAGGTGGAACAACCTGTGTGTACTCAGTGGAACACAGAGAACAAACTACAGAAAAACACACTTTATGTTAATGAGCTAAGGAGTGGGCAGGGACCGTCTACAAAGTCACACCCCCAAAGGAAGCGTCAACAATAACACCAATAACCCTGTGGACAGTCTTTATTAGGGCTCTCTATTTACTACAGCAAATATAGTTAAGAAGATACTTTATCTGATTTATGTTTTCATAAATATCCAGTATTAATGTCATTAATTAGTAATAACTTTAAAAAAATAACTGTAGCACCATGAGAGCAACTGACAGTCTTTGTTGTGTCTGCCCTTTTAAATATATATAAATATATGAAACGTGACTTTCTACCATTTTGATAAACTCTGAAAACCTTAGGCAATCGTTAATATTTTCCCCTCTAAGTACTATGAAAGAGATATTAACACAAATGCTGTTTATTAATTTTATTTAATTATTATTATTTTACCCCGCCCAGCGCCCAATGAGAGCTGGAGATTGGCACTGGCAGACCCCCGCAACCCTGTTTTAGTTTAGTCCACATGTGGCTAAGTTTTGGGTCAATGTACAGTCATGTTTAAGGTCTATAGATATTGTTTTGTGAATCACACCACAGAATATTTTGTGTTGTTGAAGGTAAATGTAAACACTTTTTGAATCTGATTATCTTGCTGGGTAAAATGTCTGTTTTTAAAGCTAAAACTATATCA
This sequence comes from Gouania willdenowi, assembly GCF_900634775.1. Lineage (NCBI taxonomy): Eukaryota > Metazoa > Chordata > Actinopteri > Blenniiformes > Gobiesocidae > Gouania > Gouania willdenowi. The sequence goes on along the minus strand of NW_021145081.1, from coordinate 28,342 downwards.
AATATATGTATAAAACACTTTAATAATAGAGTTAATCATCAGTATACGCTAGAAACTATCATAGCAACAAATAACAACAGAATAACTGAGCATGAAAATAAATGGAATGTTTGTTTACTTGAGTTAGAGATATAGTTATTAGTAGGGGTGTAAATCATTAGCCTCATCACAATACGATGTTTGCTGATATCACAAAGTCTGTCACGATACAAATTTGATTAGTTTCACAAGCCTGTGATCGATATGATGTGATATCATATGATCACCTCACACAATCATTTACATGTTTATCAGCTCACTAAAAACAACAGAAATATGATTTAAGCATTTTATTTCTAAGGTCTTTCAGGCATTAAATAAACAATATAAACACCATTCTGTAACATTGAACTAAGTGTTAAACTTTGAATTGTGTGAGTGATAAAAAGTATCTATAGTTTTATTTAAATTACTATGGTGTAATACGTTTTTAATAATACAAAAATATGGCTTTAAAAACAGTTGATTTCACTGTAACAAACTGTAACCAGATGGAGAAAAAAGTGTCACTGGCATATGATTATTATGATTATTATTATTATTATTATTATTATTATTATTATTATTATTATTATTATTATTATTATTATTATTATTATTATTTTAACATTGACATGTTAATGAATCTACACTGTTATATAACTAAGTATAAAAACATATTTTAAGGGGCATATAATGAATTTGTGTAAAACAAAAATGACCACATGGTTTATTTATTTTGATTTGGTTTTAAAACAGAATAACCAAAGGACGAAGGGTACACAGATAATAATGCTACATATATGGTTTTGATAAAACTTCTTTAATATTAAATAAATATCTTAAGTGGACTTCCAGACACTTGTTATTCAGTAGTTCTGTTTATTTACATGAACAGACGTTGTTTGTTGTGAGGAGTTTGTATAAATCAACCCATTTACGAGCACTGACCAAATACTGAAAGTATCAGATCTCAGTGTGTGTGTCTGTGCACTCACGTGTGTGCTAAACCCCTAACAAAACAACCTTCTTCAACCTAATTCATATCATCTTATAATCAGCATCACTACTATTGCGCTGCACTTTGATTATTGTTTAATTTCCTGATGTATAGTTCATCATTTTTACCTCTTTCCTCTGGTGGCTTTTTCTCATTGACTCCTCGCGTTGCTGAGGGTGGCAGCTAGGAATGTGCCATATTTTATCCTTTATGATTTATCGTCAAAAACATTCTCACCGGTAAGAATTTGTCACCCCTCGATATAAACGATAAATTCCCATGTCTGAAATTAGCGAGGGCCACAAGTCTTACTGTCATAAAACCACAGATTTGTTTATGGTCAGATTTAACACTTGTATGGAAGGATAAAAATGAACATGTCACACGTTGTGTGAAATAAATATTAACATAATAACTAATGTCACTATTCCATCATCCCATTTTGTGAAACGCAATATTTTTATATTTCATCAGCAGTAAAAACACTATTGAAGTTATTTGTGCTTTTTTTTTTAATAATTTTATTTCAAGTGAGGAAATAAATGAATTACATACAATAACACTAATAGTGATCCACATGCACAATTATATTCCATAAAATATCAGCTCATGAGCTGTTTGAGTCAGCAGTTATTGTAGCCTTTTTAAATGTGTCTAGTGTTGATGTATTCACATTTATTTGTGTTTTTAAGGAACCTGTTTACACTAAGTTGTGAATTTTTTATTTTCTTTTTATTTATAGTTTTTATTTATCGTGACTTTTATCATTATCATGATAAATACTAGAAATTATCGGGATACATTTTTTTGTCAATATCGCCCATCCCTAGTGGCAGCAGGCATTGCAAGGCTTTGTTGTCACGTGGCATTTGCTCCGTTATGCCACTCTCCTCAAGCAGGAAATGGTGGCACGGACGTACAGACGTGCTATGTGAATTTCAAAATAAAGGTGTATCTTAAAGTTCACTATGTTTATCGATGTTTTCATTGTGCATCGATGTAATTGGATCGTTAATTAATTAATCGATGTGTATCGATGTATTGTTACACCACTAGTTTTTGTGTGTACTTTCTTAAAGGTTTGCCATTTGTTATGTTATAAATGATTTGGTAATTGTGTTGTATTTTTATATTGATTTTTCATTAGTGTTATTGATTTTATGTTATTTTTCATTCTGTTATGTTATACATTTTTGTTTGCTTTGTGCTTTTTTATCTATATTTATATTCATATTTGGCTTTCCTGTCACAACACTATGAATGTGTGGATGATGATGGTTGTGATTGTGGTATGCAGGGATCTACCTCTACACTAACTTTTCCAGTGGTGGCACTGGTGCAACTATCTTTCTCAGCTGGTCTCACCAGCACAGAATTTGGTCTCACACTTTTGTCCTTTTTTTTTTTTTTTTTTTTTTTGAGCAGGGGTGGAGAGTGTACAGGATAGACATACATGCTGATGAATAGTTGACTTAACTGGTGTATCGTAGTTTTGTATGAAGTAAAGATTGACAATGACTCGAGATATATTTGCTAAGTTTTTCAATGTTTTAGTGTCAATATTAAGTTTTTCTGCAACAAGCAGTGGCTGAAATAACAGGTCATTTATTTTATACAATTTTAAAAGCAGACTGTCTAGAACATGTGCGCGTGTTTTTAATGTCTGGGTGGCTGACAGTTATTTTCTTATCCTCTGTCAGAAGGAACTGGAACATCAACGATGAAGAAGCCTTTGATGTAATTCCAAACTTCTTTAATGAACTCTTGCAGTGGTTACATGGGGGTTGAATAGTATTGTGTGTGTGTGTGTGTGTGTGTGTGTGTGTGTGTGTGTGTGTGTGTGTGTGTGTGTGTGTGTGTGTGTGTGTGTGTGTGTGTGTGTGTGTGTGTGTGTGTGTGTGTGTGTGTGTGTGTGTGTGTGTGGTTTTCTGGATACAGTAGAAAGGAGGTAAACATAATTAGGATATGGTTGAATGCAGGTAACAAACCAACAGGCAAACAAATGCACCCTGAACAGGCCAGCGGTCTGAGGGCCAATGGCACCACCTTTTGGATGTATCAATGTACTGCACTCAACTATTGAGGCTGCAGTCGATGCAAAGGAGTGCAATATAACATTAAACACTATGGAAAAAAACACAGTTATAATACAGTGAATAATAGTCATTTTGATGTATGTTATGTTCAGGGAACCCTTAACTGCCTAGCCACGTGTCAGGCTGCCTCGGGGCTGAGTGAAAGACTACACTTAACATGCAAACTATGCATAGAAACATATACACATATATTGCAAAACACTAGGCTACATGGCAAGTATAACTAAAAGGCAACAATACTGTAACACAGGGGGACTTACTTGTTATTGACGCACACAGATGCAGCACATGTAACAACAACGTAACAAATAGAAACTAGTCCAGGCTTAAACAGGTGGAGTGGAATGTACCATTGCAACGGGGGAACATGGAACAGTCCAAACGACACCGACCTCAGGGGGTTTTCTACAGCCGCCTCCTAATGTGCATGGCAGATTAGTAATAACAAAAAGCCCATGTGGTTAAGCGCTATCTGTCGGCATAACAGGTAAGACAACAAGTTTAGCTACCGGGCGTTGGTACGTGTGTTCCCCAATAGTCACTTCAGCCGCTCTGACCTGTCCATCCGAACTGGGAAAAACCTGTGAGACCTTACCCACCGGCCAGAGTGCCCGTGGGAGTTGTGCATCCACCACCATGACGACTTGTCCGACTGTCAGAGGTGAAACAGTCCTTCGCCACTTCTGGCGGTGCTGAAGTGCAGGTAAGTAACGCTGAGTAAATTGAGTCCAGAAGTGGTCAGCGATCACCTGGCTGTGGCGCCACTTACGCCTGCCAAGCTGTTCTCTTATGCCATACACAGCTTGAGGCAGGGAGGCGTCCCGCCGCCCCATGAGCAGCATGTTTGGAGTGATTGGGTCAATGTCTGCAATGTCAGAGGATACGTAACCAAGCGGCTTAGAATTAAGTATTCCCTCCACTTCGATGAGGACAGTGTGCAGTAAGTCCTCGGAGACACTCTGTCCTTGGAGAACGACTTGGAGTGCAGATTTAACTGAGCGAATTTCCCGCTCCCACGCTCCCCCAAAATGTGGAGCGTGTGGGGGGTTAAAGTGTAAAGTGATGCTTTGTTCGCTGAGCTTCTCCTGCAGTTGGGGCTCCATGGCTTTGAATGCCTCCTGGAGCTCCCTGGTCGCTTATTATTTCGAAAGGCTTTCGTCTCCGTGCAATGAAACGGCGTAGGGCCATGAGGAAAGAGTCAGTGTCCATACCACTAAGCAGCTCAAGGTGAACACAGCGAGTAGTGAGACATTTAAATATAATGCCCCAGCGTTTCTCCTGTCGCCTGCCTATCTTAATAGTAAACGGGCCGAAGCAGTCCATTCCGGTGGACCAGAATGGAGGCTGCTGCAGGCGTAGCCGACTGGCAGGGAGGTCTGACATTTTGGGTGTGACAGGATTAGCTCGCCACGTTTTACACTCAAGGCAGTGATGTTGATGTTTCCTGATAGCTTGTCTACCTCTCAAGACCCAGTATGTGCGCCTTAATTCCGCAAAAACACGTTCGGGGCCTGGATGCATGAGGCGAGAGTCATAGTCTTTAATAATGAGCTGAGTAATGGTGTGCTCTGGTGACAGCACAATAGGGTGCAGAGTGTCAACGTCGATATTCTCTGCTCGGCGGAGGCGCCCACCTACACGGATCAAACCTAACTGTGTGTCATACTCAGGAGACAGATTGTTAAGTTTGCGGTCTGAATGTACATCCTTCCCAGCTGAAAGTGCTTTTACCTCTGCAGGGAAACTTTCTAGCTGTGCCAACCTGAGCAGCTAGATTTCTGCCTCTATACGCTGGTCTGCAGACATAGGCGGGGCAGCCGCCCCGTGAGAGGACAGGTAGGTCGCCTGTACTAAATCAGCCCAGGAATCATGAACTGCAAGATCGGACTGTGTGAGGCAAACAGAAACATAGGCACAGAGAGCTGATTTTTTAAATTCACTATCTTCTTCAGAGTCATTACTCACAGAAGGCCGGGATGGCCAGTGTTCAGGGTTTTGCCTCAGGACGGATGGTCCGTCCCTCCATTGGCCTGGGGCAGACAGTTCCAGCAGCACTTTGCCGCGAGTAATGTCGTCTGCTGGGTTCAGAGCAGAGGGAACATGTCTCCAGCTGGCACCCTCTGTGAGCTCCTGTAACTCAGCAATGCGAGTACCGACAAACACTTTATATTGACAGGACTCGGACTGGATCCAGTTCAGAACAGTAGTAGCGTCTGTCCACAAAACAGTGTCACTGATTGGGAGAGTCAGCTCATTGATGAGGAGTTTAGATAACTGTGCTCCTGCCAGCGCTGCACATAGCTCTAAGCGGGGGATTGACAGTTGTCTTTTTGGTGCCACTCGGGACCTGGCCATGGCGAAGGCGGTGTGTACCTCATGTTCTGCTGATTCAAATCTCAAATAGGCCACTGCTCCATAAGCGCGCTCTGATGCATCACAGAATACATGCAGCTGCACAGTTCCGTCTCGCGTCGTGTAACATCTGGGCATGCAAATGTCTGGGAGAAACTTTAACTCGCTCACCCACTCTTGCCACAACTGGAGCAGCTCGCCATCGATTGGCTCATCCCAGTGTCTTTCCTTCTGCCACAGCAGTTGCACGATGAGCTTGGCCCGTGTTGTGAAGGGAACGATGAAGCCCAGCTGGTCGTATTGTGAGGCGAGAATGCTGTAGATGTTCCTCATTGTCGGATCTTGATCAGGTGGTGAGCGACATCTGTAGCTGAGGTGGTCAGATGAGCAGTGCCAGGCGAGCCCGAGGGTTGGTTCTTGTGGGTCTGATTTCTGAGTGGTCAACTACAGCTCACAGGTGGGGGACCTTGCATCTGAGGGGAGATGTGCTACGGCCTCAGGAAGGTTACTAGCCCACTGCCTGACCTCAAAACCACCTGTCGCTAACAGCTCTCTGGTATTGTCAATCAGGGGTCACGCCTGTGATGGAGACGGCAGCGACTTGAGGCAATTATCAACGAAGAATGAGCGCATAACACAGTCAAGTACTTGCTCATTGCCAACTTTGTGTTCCTGCACGTGGCGCTGAAGAGCATAAATGGCACAGCAGGGACTGCATGTGGTCCCGAACGGCAGCACACTCCACTCGTAGATGTCCGGGGTGCGCTCTCTCTCCATGTCCCTCCAGATGAATCTCAAAAGTGGCATGTCTTTGGTGAGGAGCCGCACCTGGTGAAACATCCCACGAATATCCCCACTGACTGCAACAGGGTACTCCCTAAATCTCAACAACACACCTATCAATGGGGGACCTAGTATTGGGCCTGATAAGAGCTGGTCATTAAGACAGTCTGTCTTATAGTGGAATGAGCAGTTGAAAACTACCCTGGCCTTGTTGTTATGATACACTATATGATGAGGGATAAACCAGGATTCATCAGTGCTGCGAGCCTCATCGGGAGTTAGTTTCCTAGCATATCCTGCTTGTTCTAGCCTGTGTATTTCTGCATTGTAAACAGCTGCTAAATCAGGGTCTTTAATCAGGTGCTTTTCTGTGGCACGCAGCAGCGCCATGACTGATTCGGTGCCAGCATGTAGTTTAGGAGCATTTCTGTGGCGGAGCAGAGGAGTAGCATAACGAAATACTCCATCTACTTCTACTCGCTCAGTTTGGTTCTGCAGCAACTCTAGTGCCTCTCTATCTTGTTTGGAACGAGTGGCCTCTTTCTCTGATCGAAAGGGAAGTACGTCTAGCTGCCATAACTTCTCTACATTATGCCTTAGGACTTGAGTGGGGGATGGTAGCAAGGATGTGTGCAGACATGAGGCTTCAGTGGGTTCATGCAGGAAAGTGGCAGGACCCTGGATAGCCCAGCCCAGTTTAGTCTCAACAGCTACAGGTGTGCCTAGTGGACCAGCTTTAACCTGTGACAAAGGTGTAATGAGGTGCGCATTATCTGAGCCTATAAGGAGCATTGGCTGTACATCCTTAAAGGCTTCAAATGGGACATCACTCAAGTGTGGATACTTCTGGCGCAAAGTGTCCATGGGACAGGATTGTTTGGCCAGATTGAGCTCAGCAGCAGTAAAAGCACTGCTGATGTGATGTTCAGTTTGAGGACGTTGTGGTGGACTAATGTTAAAAGTGACGTTTGCTCCCTTTAGTTCTGACACTTCCTGCCTGATAGTCCTCAACTTAATAGATTCTACAGTTTTCTCTAACTGGAGGTAATGAACAGCTGCTGATAATATAATAGTTCTTTCAGAGCCATCGTCCAAAATGGCATGTGTGAGTAGTGACCTGCCCTTACTATGGAGTGTAACAGGGACTACTTTAAGCATTACTCTGCCGGAGTGAGCGGCTTGGCCCAAATACACCATGCTGGATGCTGTGCTCAGTGTCAGGACACTCCGGTTAGTGCTGGAGGAGGCCTCATGGAGGACCTGCAGATGCTGCTCTCCACAGGTTGCACATGGCTTTTTAAGGGTGCAGCTGTCTGGCTGGTGTCCCCTACCACATTTCCAGCATCTTTTATTTTCATTTATCCAGCTGACAACCTGTGCAGTACTCAACTTAACAAAATCTGGGCAGGAGTTCAAATAGTGTTCTGTACTACTGCAAAATGGACAATATGGCTTAAATTTCTCCCTTTTCTTGCCTTTAACTCCATCTTTATTCTCTGTGTTAACAGCAGTATGCGTGGGGGCTTTCTCAGTGCCATAGTAAATGGATGAGGAAGACTTAAGCTGCTTGGGCTGTTTCTCTCTGCGGTCTGAGCGAGGTTTCTCAGCTGTGTAGCTCTCTGTGGCTCGCCTAGAGATCTGAATGGCTTGGGATTTTCTCTCTAACCATCTGGCAAAATCAGGGAGTGTGTATGTATTGACAGAGTCACTCTGCAAGATACCCCTGGTTAAACAAAATTCAGCAAAACTATCCTGATAAGAAGGGGGGAGTTTACTCAGCAGCCTATCTACGTGTGAGCCACATTCTAGTTCACTCTTGGCAGCTCCTTTTAAGGAGTCCAATAGTCCAACAAGACTGCTTACTGCTCAGGCAAAGTCCTCAAATCCCTGGGCATCTCCTGCTCTCACTGTGGGGGCTCTAAGAATGCTATTTATTTCACTTTGGACTAACTGTCGTGGCTGTCCATAGCGCTGCTGCAGAGCCTGCATTGATTTAGTGTACGGCATAGGGTCATGGACATATCTCTTAGCTATCTGGAAAGCAGCTGGGAACTTGAGGTGGTCTAGCAGTACCTGGAATTTATAATCCTCAGAAAAGTGTGGATGTGGGCCCATAACACCGTCAGCCTTTCTTTAATAAGAGAAAATCGCTCTCGTTCCCTGTGGTAAAACTGACTAACCTAGGCTTAGGAATACCATAAGATGAGGATATCGCCATCTCCATCAAGTTAGGCCTCTGAGCTGCTAACATGGGGGAGGTGTAATGTGACATGTCCTGCAGAGCACCAGGCTGTGCACTGGCTGGAGGCTGAGGGGGAAATGCTGGATCCCTATATATATACTGTGCGCTTACATCGGGAGGTATAACCTGTGCAGAGTGGGGATTACTCACAATAGGGCCTGAAGTCCAGGGTAATGAGCCTACAGGTGGCATAGGATAAGAAGGAAATGCAGATGGCTGAGGCTGCATTATTTCTGGGAAACTGGGTTGTCCCATGTAGGGCTGTGTAGACCGGGCTGGATAAGGTATGGGCCAGTTTGATCCTCTCTGTTGCTGATGCTGCTGCCAGGGCGGATGTGGATGGTCTGACGCTGCAGGCCTTGATACCACTGGTGCTGGTCGAGCTGCGTTTTGAGCTGAAGAGAGGACATAAACAGGCTGTGTTGTGCTCCCCACACCACCAAAGGCAGGTGTAGTGGAAAGAGGAGCGGATGGCATAGTGACAGGCAGAACTGCAGGGGATGAAACTCTCTGTACCGTCGTCTGCTCAGGACTATGTGGTAATGAAGCGAACGGGGCAATGTTCTTCAGGCTGCCCATATCAGGGTCTGTGATTAGGGGCATACTGAGGCTACGTGCCTGCTGGGGTAGTTGAGCATGTAGTGTTGATCTGCCGAGATGAAGAGATGCATGGAGGGTATTCTGCAGTTCCCTCATCTGATCTTGAACTTGTGAAACGCACCGCTCCATCCTCCTCAATCTGTCCATATCTGGTAAGCTCTCAGCTTCTGCACCTTGCATTGGAGTTGATGTTCGCTGTACAGATACAGTGTTACTGCTCAAAGTGTTCATATCTGGATATGGAATTACTGGATCGGGCTCATGGGAATGATATGACAGAACGTAGTCATCCAGATGTCCTGGGGGCCGGTGATGCCTCCTGGGACGAACAACTTGCTCTTCTTCATCATATTCCCTTGGTGCCGCCATTTGGAAAACTGCCAACCTATCCGGCTCGAAGGACCACTTTGTTAGAACATGTGCGCGTGTTTTTAATGTCTGGGTGGCTGACAGTTATTTTCCTATCCTCTGTCAGAAGGAACTGGAACATCAACGATGAAGAAGCCTTTGATGTAATTCCAAACTTCTTTAATGAACTCTTGCAGTGGTTACATGGGGGTTGAATAGTATTTTTTGTGTGTGTGTGTGTGCGTGTGCGTGTGCGTGGGGTTTTCTGGAAACAGTAGAAAGGAGGTAAACATAATTAGGATATGGTTGAATGCAGGTAACAAACCAACAGGCAAACAAATGCACCCTGAACAGGCCAACGGTCTGAGGGCCAATGGCACCACCTTTTTGATGCATCAATGTACTGCACTCAACTATTGAGGCTGCAGTCGATGCAAAGGAGTGCAATATAACATTAAACACTATGGAAAAAAACACAGTTATAATACAGTGAATAACAGTCACTTTGATGTATGTTATGTTCAGGGAACCTTTAACTGCCTAGCCACGTGTCAAGCTGCCTCGGGGCTGAGTGAAAGACTACACTTAACATGCAAACTATGCATAGAAACATATACACATATATTGCAAAACACTAGGCTACATGGCAAGTATAACTAAAAGGCAACAATACTGTAACACAGGGGGACTTACTTGTTATTGACGCACACAGATGCAGCACATGTAACAACAACGTAACAAAGAGAAACTACTCCGGGCTTAAACAGGTGGAGTGGAATGTACCATTGCAACGGGGGAACATAAAACAGTCCAAACGACAGCGACCTCAGGGGGTTTTCTACACAGACGGAACAATTTTTTTTAAATAACAGCAAATCATAACAACAGGTTACATGTATTCTGTTTTTTTATTTTGCAGAAAGGCTGTACTTGAATTAAGTTAACAGTAACATAACCAATTTAGAATCTGCATTGTTTCACCTCATGAATTAAATTCAGAGGGTCCAGCTCTGATAGTGGGGTCTCCTAACCCTCTTCCCCTGGTCAGGGGTCTGTAACCTTTACTCTACAAGGAACCATTTAACCTCATCTCACCTGGATTAAAGTCCTCCTGGAGCCATAAATACCTTCTCTATGAAGACAATACAGTGTATTACATTATATACAGTTAACATTATATAGAATAATGTTTGATTTCATTTGATTTATATTGATCATGTAAATGGAAACTTAAAAACAGTTTAAAATAAAATAAATTGACATCAAGAATTAAAATACTATCTTGCATCTTCAAATTCTTACACATCTCAGTTTACATGAACACAATGTTATACAGTATAAAGAATCTTTTTATAGTTAATGTATATGAAAAGCTACAAAAAGTAACATGAATATGATAACACATGATCATGTGATCAACACATGCTAATTACTCATTTCTTGCCACACATAAAACATACATATTTAACCTGTACATTGGTGGTTAAATGAATCTGTTCCCACACAATTAAATCTGTATTTTCTTCCAGAATAGTGTTTTTGTTGGTTTAGTTTCTTACCAAGGATTTAAAACTTAAGGTTAGCCACAGGTGCAGGAAAGTTGATGGTCTATAGATGTTACAGGAGGTGAAGTAGGAATGTGCAGCCCAGGCCCCGCCCCCCACTGGACAGCGCAAGCTATGGGGCAATGCCCCCCCCCCGGCGCAAGAGCGATCGGCGGCCGCCACCGTGGGAGAGAGGCACCCCAATGGCACGCAACCAATGCGAAGCAGCAGCCCCCAGCCAAAGGCGCAGAACCCACCCGCCCGCCAGCCCGCAGATAGCAGGACTGACCCACCAAGTGGCCGATACCGACCCTAACCACCGGAACAGCTAGAGCCGCCTCCCAGCAAAGAGCACCATCCCGGAGCGCCAAGCGACCTTGCCCCTGCCCCGCCGTAGATGCCAGCACCCCGTCAGCGCGCCCACCCCCCACACAGGCGAGGCAGGCCGCCCCAGACCCACACGATGAGACAGGCACCATGCCCCACCCGTAGGGAAGGGGCACCCCCACGCCCCACCAGGCCGGCATTGCCCAGAGAGACCCTGCAAAGAGAGCCCCCAGCAACACCCCTCCACACCCCCCAGAGACCCACCGCCACGCCCGACCGCACCCTCCCGATCTCTACACGGTAGCCCAGCCATCAACAGAGAGGCCGGGCCCCCACCCGACAGGCCCAAATGTGTGAAGCTACCCACCACCCTGTTATGGTGCCTCTCCATCCAACCTGTGTATATATTTGTGTGATGCAATAGCCCCGGAGGGTAGAAGTGGTGGTCCCACCCTCCGGGGGGTGGTGTGTTGAGGTGTAATTATAATTGGTGGGATTAGTAGGGCAGCTATAGGTGGGAGTGCTGCCCCCGCGCCACTACTTAGTAGCACAGGCGGCGGCCCCCTCCACCCCCAGCCCCACCATCCAGCCCCCCAAGGGTTGGGTATGAGTGAGGTGCAACAAGTGGGTGAGCCAGATCAGCTGGGAGTGAGTGACGTGAAGTGGCCATGTAGGAGGCCTGTCCAGTATGAGCCCGGCCTGTCCGCATAGCGGGCCACTGGAGAGGGTAGATGGCGCAGACGGGCCCACGCAGAGGCACCCAAAACACCCCAGCAACCCACCTAAGCCATCCAGGTTAAGGCCACCCCACAAGCTCATAGAGGTCCAGGACTACAGTTAGATCAGTGTGTTAGTAAAGAGTGGTGCTGGCAGTCGCTTGCTAGATCATCAGGCTAAAAACAAAAATTCAAGATTCAATGCAATTAGAAAAGCAGTCCAACGCTCCTTTAAGCAGGTTATTTTATTTTTTCTGAGAGAGGCATCTTTTCCATGGAAATAAATTCTATGAGGAGATTTCACCATTGGTTTATGTTTAAGGATTTTTTATCTTTCCAATTCACTAATATTGTTTTTTTTTTGCTATGGCAAGTGCCGCAAGGATGGATTGTGATTGGTTTGCTGGAATATCAAGCATAGTCAGGTTTCCTAACAGACATAGATTTGGAGATAGAGGAATCCTGTAGTCCAAAATGGAGGACAGTTTTTCAGTGATTAGAAACCAAAACTGTTGAACTGGTGAACAAAGCCATACGGCATGTAAATATGAATCAGCTGTTCCCTGGGTGCACTGAGAGCAGATGTCTGTTGGGGAGAAGCCCATTTTATACATTTTCTGTTGGGTAATGTGGGATCTGTGGAGGACCTTGTATTGAATTAGCTGAAGATTTGTGTTTTTAGTCAGCTTAAAAGTATTAAAACGAATTTCTGTCCAGAAATCGATGTTCGTGGTGATTGAGAGTTCAGCTTCACATTTAGCGATTGGTAAGTGATTAGAGTTAGTGTTCAAGAGTGCTCTGTATATTTTTGAGAGTTTTTTTTTGTTTTTGCTGAGAATTTTTTCATATATATGGCCAGTTCTGGAGGTTGCAAGGTGATTAAATCTATTGCCGTATGTTTCTTAATTGTCTCTGTTACTTGTGTGTACTGAAGAAAATTACTTTTATTTATTTTGAATGTTTGGGTTAGATTGTTATATGTCCTGAGCTTATCATTTTCCAAGAGGTCTTGGAGATGAATAGTTCCGCTCTCATCCCATGTTTTTAGATAGAGCAGTGTTTTTCTGTTTCTAAAGTCAGGGTTGTGCCAGATTGGAGACAGCATACTAGTTTTTGAACATTTGTAATGTCCAGGGCTTTCCACCACGCAGTCAGGGTGGAGGCAATCAGTGGGTTTTTAAAGCAGTTATGACGTTTGAGGGTCACAGTGATAAAAGGGAGATCAGAGAGTTTATATGTTTGCAGTCTAGCTATTCTATTTCTAGCCAGGTGTTGTGTTATTCTTTTGGTTTTAGCCATTCTGTTAAATATAAAATGTGGTTTGCTAAGTAATAATGTGTGAAATTAGGGGCTTCCAACCCACCCTCGCTTTTATTTTTTTGAAGGGTTGAAAGACTTATTTAGGTTTTTTATTCCTAGCATAGAATTTTGTAATTGCAGAATCTAATCTTTTGAACCATTGTGTTGGTGGTTTCAGTGGATCATAGAGAACAGATAGTTTATTTTAGGTAATATTTTCATTTTAACTGAGGCTATTCTGCCAAGGAGTGAGATCAGGAGATTGTTCCATCTCTTCAGATCATCTGTGACTTTATCAAACAGCGGATCTCGGTTCAGTTTAATTAATTCATTTAGGTTTGGTGATATATTTAAGCCTAGATATTTAATTATATTTGTGGGGGAGGGGTATTGTGGGTTTTGGCTTACTGGGTTCCATGAATTTTTTGTTAATGGAAGGATTGATGATTTTGACCAGTTAATGGAATATAGGGCTGGGCGATATGGCCTTTTATAAATACCGCGATATTTTTAGGCCATGTCACGATACACGATATATATCTCGATATTTTGCATTACCCTTGAATTAACACTTTGATGCACAAAATCACACCAGTATGATGATTCTATATGTCTACATTAAAACATTCTTGATCATACTGCATTAATATATGCCAATTTTAAACTTTCATGCAAAAAAGGGATATCACAACTAAGTCAAAGTTGACATAACTGTATTTATTAAACAGTGAGTGGCTCAAACATAAAATTGTCAACAGAAAGTGCACGTTCTGTGCAAAATTGTCACAGAGACATTTCAAAACAAGACATTAGTGCAGGATGCAACTCACATGGCATTTCAAAACACAAAATTAAAGTGCACTTTTTGTACATAATGCCACTAAGATATTTAAAAATATATATATAATACACTTTTGTGCAGGATGTCACAGGTCATTTCAAAATCAGTAAAATAAAAAATAGCTGCATAATAGGAAATCAAATGGTGGAAAAGAAAGTGTATGGTATTTATAAAAAGGACCCTCCTTTTAGTTTTTTAATTTTACAATCCTATGGCTTCAAAGACAATACCTAAACATAAAACAATTCACAAAAGGTGAATCAGGTCCATTATGGAAAAGTTTGCAGCTTTAGTTTTGGTTTCTTCTGTATGAAATATATGGCACAAATAAAAAGTAAAAAAAAATATGTAGTTGTATTTTGTGCCTTTTGTAACAACAACCAGTGAATACCAGGTTGTTTAGAGGTTTTGTGCCAAAAACACAAGCCTATCAACAGCGTCAGGTTTAAGAGATGCTCGATGGCATGTAACTATATTACCACTGGTACTAAATACCCTTTCTGAGGGGGAACTGGGGCACACACAAATATTTTTTTGCCACATTTTTCAGGTTTGGGAACATTTCCTTATGGTAGTTCCACCACTGCAATGGATTTGCCTCACTGTCAGCACTAACAGACTGCAAGTAGGCCGACAACTCTTTTTCAATAAGCTCTCTCTGCGACAGTGTGGCGGAAGATGTTGCTGCAGTTTTAAAGAAGCTGCCCAGGGATTTCTTCCTTAGTGGCTCTTCTGGCTGTGATACCGTTGTTGCATCTTGAGGCAGTGAAGCAGCCAACTCAGTTGTGCCCTGGTCAGTCTCATAGAGCATTACCTCCATCTCGGTTATGGCTCTGCTCTTGATGTCCTCCACCTTTTTTTCTGTGCAGTATTTTATCTTGAACCTGGGATCCACTAAGCCTGCCATGTCCAGCAGGTCGTTAGTGGAAGGATCAGAATACTTCTCCCGCAGGTAATCCAGGATGGAGGCTTTGATAGACTGGGTCAGTGGGGTGTCATCCTCCTGACGTGCCAAGAGGCTGGACTGGAAGAGATGGAGAACAGGCTTGACATAGGACACTGTGACATAGCTCTCACCGGATAGAGCGTCGGTGAATTCCAGGAGAGGTTTGAGAGCCTTGTGCACTGACTCTAGAACTTCCAGGTCTTGCCAGGTGAGAACAAGATGCCGGGTTTTCTTGTCTGCAGCTAAGACTTGAGAAATAGCTTGCTCCTGCTCCAGTACCCGCTCAATCATCTTCTCTCGGGATCCCCACCTGGTAGGAGACTCACTGATGAGCTGGTGTGCAGGGAGATTCAGCTCTTGCTGCGCTGTGGCCAGGTCTCTCCTCCTCTTCCAACTGAAAGAGAAGCTGCTCACTACCTTCTTGCACACAGCAACAGCACGGTCAATACGGGGGTCCTTCATGCTTCTCTCTGAGAATTAAAACAAACATTTAAAAATAATAATTTAAAAGGGTATAGTAATTGTGAAGAAATCCACTCAGCCTAACACCAAACTAATTCTTGGTAATTATTTATTCATATAGTACTGTGTAAAAGTGAAGATGCTATCAAAAAATAAGTTTCAAAATATTTAAAAATGCACAATAAAGAGCAGTCTACTGACACACTAATGCAGAAAAAGAAAGAACATGTAAGACTATAAAAACTCTAAGGTGCCTAAGCTAGTATAGTATTCAATTTTTAAAAAAAATATTTCTCTCTCTCTCTCTCTCTCTCTCTCTCTCTCTCTCTCTCTCTCTCTCTCTCTCTCTAATTCAATACAGCTTTATTGGCATGGGAAACATATGTTAACATTGCCAAAGCGTGACATCAACAAGAAGCACAGATAAATGTCTTAACATAAAATACAGGAATATGAAATAATAATATTAAATTGTTCAATATGTACAAAGTAAAATTTTTATTTGTATTTATTTATTTATTTTTTTTAATTTTTTTTTTTTTTAATACTATTATTATTATTATTATTATTATTATTATCATCTTGTTATTTTGTCGAGTTTGCACATTCTAGTCTAACTACTGTTTATATTTATACTTATGTTTATACTTATTATCATCTTTTCTAGTTGATTGTTTACATACACTTGGCGAATAAAGATGATTCTGATTCTGATTCTGATATCCATCAGGAGGGGATGGTTTATGTCTGTCCAAATGTGGTCGCAGCAGTTCACGAATCTTGCGTCTTTTTTTGCATATTGCTGTACGTACTCTTCAATTTCATTCAGTTGGTGCTCTCTCGCACATTAATTGCATAGATATAAGATTATTAAGTTCTGTGTTGTGATCATGCAGTAGGCTATTATAACATTGCTCATATATTAATAAAGATAATTAATATTTTATCACAGTGGTAAACACTCACCAATTGCAAGATGCAGGCGATGGCCAAAACACTGTAGACGTGTCCAGTTGTTCAGGCTCACAGCTTTGACGATGTTAGCGCCGTTATCAGTGGTGATGCACACCTGACGAGCTTCATTTAAGTTCCATGACATGAGAGCATCTTGCAGGCCTTGTGCGATGATCCCGCCAGTGTGATCCTCAGGAAGAAAACTCGTCTGAAGGCACTTGCTTTTCAACTTCCAATTGTCTATATAGTGGACCGTCAAACTGAGGTATGGCTCACATGTTCGGCTGCTCCATATGTCGGCAGTTGTTGAGAAGTGGGTCACATTTACAAGCTGACTGGCCAGCTCTTCCCTCACTTTAATGTACAACTCAGGCAGCGCTTTCTCTGCAAAATATTTGCGACCCGGCAGATTATATCTTGGGTCAAGCGTGTTGATGAGCTTTCTGAACCCGGGCTTCTCCACCACATTAACCGGGACCATGTCTTTGGCGATGTGGTGGGTTACTGCGCACGTTATCTCCTTCTGTTTTTGACTGTTTTTGTCGTACGGTGTTGACCTGGAAATAGAGGAGGCCAGACTCAGTTGCGTGAGTGCTGGTTGCTTCGGAATTTTCTTTGATATTGCACCGCTCTGAGATGTTGTCGTGCGGAGTTTCAAGCACTCTTCATTCTCTAGCGGGTGGTTTCTTAAATGGTGATATAAATTTGATGTACTGCTACATTTTGAAGAGACGCTTTTGCGACAGATTTTGCATATCACCGTTGTTTGTTCAACATCTTCCTTCTTGAAACCAAACCACCGCCAGACGATGGATCCTGTGCTGTTTTTTTTTTTCATTAATTCGTTCTCCTCCATTGTAACCGTTAGCACCTGCTGCTGCTACCTTTCTGCTGGGCGAAGACGTTATGACGTTGCATGCGCGACAGACTGACGTATGTGGTAACTAGGTGCGTTTGTTTTGTCTCTCTGTGAGAGAGAAAGGGTGTGAGAAGAGTTGTGTCCGCGAGTATGTAAAAGTTAATCTACAAACAAGCATAAAAAATAAAATAAGCTTAACTTGATAACCTAAGTAATCTTCGATGCTGGACAGGACAAGAGAAGAAAAAAAAAATTAAAAAAAAAAAAGTCCGAGTTTAACGGTATGGTCATTTTCAACACCGCACAGACTACAAGCTGCGATATATCGAGTATATTCGATATATCGCCCAGCCATAATGGAATAATCTGATAATTTAGAGAAGCTGTTTATTAGTTTAAATAATTCTTCTAATGAGGATTGGGGTTCTTCCAAATAGAGTAATATATCATCCATATAAATATAAATTTTGTGTTCTGAGATGGATGAGTGGATTCCTTTAATAACAGTATTCTGACAAACAGCTGCTGCGAGAGTTTCAACAAATATTGCAAAAAGCAAAGGTGAGAGTGGGCAACATTGTCTGGTTCCCCTCTGCAGTGTGAAGCTTTGGGATGTTATTTTGTTTGTGGTTACTGAGGCCTTAGGTTTAGAGTATAGGGTGGAGATCCATTGTATGAATGATTCTCCAAAGCCAAATTTGCCAAGGACAGTAAGAAGTAATGACCAGTTGACTCTATCGAATGCTTTTTCTGCGTCGAGTGGCAAGATTATTGTTTTCTTTTTAGAGTTCTGTGCCATGTTGATCAAATTAAACAGTCTTCTAACATTGTCTGTGGAGTGTCTATTTTTAATAAATCCTGTCTGGTCTTGGTATATAATTGACTGTACTACTTTCTCTAACCTGGAAGTGAGTGCTTTGGTCTGTGTTATTAAGTGAGATGGGACGGTAGCTTGGGGTTTTTGTCTGGTTTAAGTAATAATTTAATGTTTGCTGTATTCATGTGGCCTCCTATGTAACCTTTATTTTGAATTTATGTTAGTACGAGCGGAGCCAGCATTGACCAGAAATGTTTTAGGAATTCAGCAGGGAACCCATCTGGACCTGGTGCTTTGCCAGTTGACATGCTATCCAAAGCATTTTGTAGTTTTTGTAAGAAAAAACATTGCATTTGAAGGTGGGACGGATGAATAGTGATGATAGTTTTATGCCAAAAATTATTTCACACAAAGTGAGACATATTAGCTTTTATCTTTCCATACAAGTGTCAAATCTGACCATTGATAAATCTGTGGCCCTTTATGGTTTAATGACGGTAAGACGTGTAGTTTTTACTTGGACTATTCCTTTCATGAAGTGGTTTGCGTTAACACTTAGCCCAGTCTTATGTGTCACATCGTTGTTACCGGGAGCTCCCGGTAAGAGCGCTGAGCTCCCAGTAACAAGGACATATTCTTACCTAGGGTTGTCCCGATACTAGAATTTCAAACTCAATATCGATACTCAGGAAAAAACTGAATACCATTTTCGATACCATGGGACAAAAAAAGACACTTAGCCCAGTCCTATGTATTGGACACATCGTTGTTACAGGGAGCTCCTGGAAAGCCCCCCAGGCCTATAGAACACTGGGGGAAACCCTGACCCACCAGTTGAGAATTGCTGCTCTAAACAACTGACGGTCTGTAGTAGGTCTCCATTTACTACACCAAATATATTAACAAAACATATTTTTCTGTTTTTTGAAGAATTATCATTATTGACATCATTATTATCATAAAAAATGGAATAACTTATCAATGACTTCTTTAACAGTTACTGTAATAGCCTGAAAACAACTGACTGAAGAGTCTTTATTATGTCTCCCTCTGTCCACTACAGCAAATATATTAATAATATTAATAAAAAAAAACACTTTCTGATGCTTTTTATTGATTAAATAACCTTAAATACTGTTATTAAATACTGTTAAATACTGACTTATTTTTAAAAAAATACTCTCGTAGCATAAAAATAACTGACAGTCTTTATGAGGTCACATATCTACACACACCTCTACTACACCAAATATATTTAGAAAAAACACTAAAATCTGATAATAATAATAATAATAATAATAATAATAATAATAATAATAATAATAATAATAATTAATCAACTAAAAATGTAAAAAAAAAAATCATTTAAAAATGATCGTGTTGATGTTTTGAACCCAGTGTATCGTATGGTATTCTGCAAATTAAATATGATTAGAAATTTGTCCGTAGGAAAAACTCTGTCTCCCAATCCTTTTGTGAAGTGATTATTATTTGTTTTGTTAAGCTTGTCACCTGTATATATCTAGTGCACTTTATTTTCCTTCTTATGTATTCCGTTTCTTATCATACTCTTGTTTATTGTATGTTGTACAGGCCTTTTTTGTTCAGGAATAAATTTGTGTTAATTTTTGGAACCCGTTGTCGGTGGTTTTTGGAGACCGAGTTTTATTTTGATTACGTTTTTATGTTGCGTCCTGGAGCTCCTAGACTGGGGCGTAACATCGGTTAATAGAGTGACCTTTGAATAATTTATTGCTAATAATTACATTATTAATTAGTGATGCACCAAAAATCTGACCAAACATTATGTTATAAATACGTGAGTAAACGACGCAGTCAGTGCACGCTTGTCTAGAAACAGACCAACTTGTCTGTAGACTCGTGGAGCGTCTGTATTTAATACATGTGAGCACTACAGAGTTGATGGAGCAGTAAGTGTGTTTTATGTGTGTGTGTCACTTAGACACTGTAGTTACATGTAGCCCTCCATTAACACAGACCTTTAATACATCACAACTGTACTTGGTCCACGTTATAAACATCATTACTCTGATAGAATTAAACGGTGTAATCACAGCTTCAATGCATTTTGTGTTTTAATTAGGGCTGCACCATTTTCACAAAAAACCTAATTGTGATTTTTCTGACAATTTTTAAAAAGATTTCATACATTTAAAAAGCATATGTGTTTTTTTTTCCCAAATTCTGTTTTCCACATCAATTTTTTAGAAATATGAATGAATTATTTCAGAAAATAATTAGTTTTTAACTCCTGTAAGGAAACAAAATACTAATAAATTAAAAAAAAAACTTAATTCCTTTTGAGCACAATTATTTTAATTTTGTTATGTAAAATAAGTTTGTAATATGCTGCTCAAATGAATAAATAAATGAAAAATGAATGAATGAATGAAAAATAAAGTAGATATAATTAAAAAGAAGATATAGGTTGTACTGTGAGAAAACAAAATAAAAATGTAATTTAAAATAATGAGTAAAATACAATTAAAAGGTAGATATAAGTTGTAGTAACATGGATTATTCTGACTGCTCCTTTTTAATTATTCATGTCATATAAAGATGTATGAGAACAGCATTAATGTCACTATAATTACCCTCAGGGATCAATGATTTACTGAATCTGATCAGGTTTATTGATTAAGTTTTGATCAACTTAATTTAAATTAACCTCATTTAATTATCCTGATGACATCATTCCAGAACGTAATGATTAAACAAAGCTAAATGTGCAAACATCACGTGTAAGAAGTGTTTTTTTCACCACTAGAGGCTAGAATATTTTACAGTATCAGAAGTTATCAATAATCTATGATGTTTCATACTCTACAATCTCTGGTATTGATGGTCTACAACAGAACAACTTTATCCAGATGTTCTGTAGCTCTGATCAAGTGAAGCTGATTAAAGCTGAGTCATGTTTTCACTGAGCACAGCAGCGCTATGAGAAACAGACAGAGCTTCACAGACATGTTAAAGTTAAACAGACACTGGTGTCTCTGATGTAGGAGTCAGTGATGATTTGTGTAGTTTTTTACCAGGTTAGACGGTGTTTAGGTGGTGTTTGAAACGACTACAAAGAGAGTTGGAAGGACATTTCTGCATAAAAAATGTTCTTTCCCTCACAGTGACGGTGTTTAAACCCAATTCTGTGAATTTCCGTTGCGTTCACCTGAGGTCAGGTGTAGATGTAGTTCTACAATTAGACACTAGATGAAGCCCCAACATAAGTATTAGGTCTAAGCTCCTCCTTCTACTACTTTGACTGAAAATCTATCACACCTGTGTGTTTGGACTCTCAGATAATGTAGTGGAGGAGCTCAGAGATGTTGTTAGTGAGTGTCTTCAGATTTATTGAATTATTATGGTTTATTTTAAGCTCCTAAAAGCAAGTATTTAAGTTAGAATATAGGTCATGTTAAAGTACACAGGCTGATTCCATGTTTATATGTATTTTGACCCAAATGTAAGTTAACTCTACAGCCAAAGTGTTTGGCTTTACCAGTTTGTTTGTTTAGTGACATCTTAGTCAAAATACATTAAGGTACTATTTGATCCAATTGGTATAATATATATATAGTGATTTCATAGTGTAATTTAGGTTAAAACAATGAAGAATAAAATCACAGACATGTTAAGAATAATAAATATTGGTTAAGAGTTTCAGATAAATACATTTACATAAATACTAAAATTAATAAATAAGTTTATGGGTAAAATACATTGTTAAAAAGTTAGACTTTAATTAAAATGGTTAAAATTTGTACAGCAAAGCACATGATTTAATTTTACAAATAGAAATAGTTAAACATTGTTGGTTGATTTAAAAACATTAATTATTAAATAACAGAAAATTTATTTATTTAATAAATAAAATGTTTAAAATAGGAAAAGCTCAGGTGGTTCAATCTTTTAAAAACATTTGATTAGAACTCATTCTTCCTTTCTCTCTTTTTCATCCTTTTCTTTAAGGTTTTAAACCTGCTACAAAACCTACAACAAAACTGAATAAACTTTTAAAAGCTGAGATGATCTCATGTCTTACTTGTGTTCCATCCATGTTCTTTCAAGCTGGACAAGCATTGTAGAAAATAAGCTTAACAAGTATCTGGTATGGTATTCTGCAAATTAAATATGATTTAAAATTAGATTTAGATTAATTAATTGATAAAAGAAGTAAAGGAAGTTTCTCACTTTCTACATTCATAAAAAGATCATTTATTTAAAGCGTGTGTGATTTCCCTTGTTTAATTTTATGAGACATGTGCATGATAAATGTGTTTTTTTTTTGTTTTTTTTTCACAAATCTATTTTATTTTGTTTGGTGTATTTTTCTGTAATGTATGTTTTTTGGAGTCATTATGTGTATTCAGAAAAAAAGGGAAAAAAAATATGCCAAGATTCACGGCTCTGCCCTACAAACACTGTAAAAGTTAACAAAAATCCATGGATCTCTTTTGGTGTCCCACTTCTCTAGATGATCTGCAGCAACTTTGAACCCTGTCAGTGAAACACCCTATGAAAAGTGTGTTACAATAGGACATCTGTCTCATTAAATTATCTTCACTATGTAGGGGGCGCTAACGTGCCAATATCCATTTTTCCACATTGAGCTGGTTTAGGGCTGGAGGTTTAACAACTGATTCACAAATGTTTGTTTGGTTCCTTCTCTGTGTTTAATCTCTAACTGTTCTACAGGACTCTGGAAACCAGAACAAAGTGACACCTCAACGCTCTCAGGACCATGAAGCTCAGCCACAACAAAGAAACAAATCTAAGAGAAAAACTTCAGAGCAAAGAGTTCAACAGCAGAGCCAAGCTGGAGTTAAAGCTAAACATACATGTGACCAGTGTGGGAAGGCCTTCAGCTGTAGATCATCCCTCACTAGACATCAAAGAATCCATTCTGGATCAAAGCCATTTAACTGTGACCAGTGTGGGAAGGACTTTACCAGGAAATCAACCCTCACTGAACATCAAAGAATCCATTCTGGAAAAAAATTCTTCATCTGTGACGAGTGTGGAAAAACTTTTGCTCGAAAAGAGCACCTGAAGACCCATCAGCTTGTTCACGGTGGAGAGAAACCTCACACTTGTGATGAATGCGGAAAGACTTTTAGTCAATCTGGAAACCTCAGTCGACATGTTCTCATTCACCGTGGAATCAAAGCTCACAGATGTGAACAATGTGGAAAGACTTTCACACGAAGATCACATTTAACGAAGCACATGAAGACTCACTCCAGAACAGAGTTGTATCACTGTGGGAAAATATATAAACACAAACATACCCTCATCATCCACCTGAGATCTCACACTGGACATGAAGTGTGTCCCTGTGACCAGTGTGACAAAGTTTTTACAACATATGGAGATTTAAAATCTCACCAAATCAGCCACTCATCAGAAAGACCTCATAAATGTGACACATGTGGAAAATCTTACAAGTGGAAATCTAACCTTAATCTCCACCAACGAGTTCATGAGAAGAATGTTTTCAGATGTGATGAGTGTGGGAAGACCTTCAGCACTTCATCTGTTCTCCACTCACATCTCTGTGTGGATGGAGACATGGAGCAGGAATCATCTTCAGATCCCAGCGACACACGGATGGTGACGACACCTTCTGGTTCCAGTGTTGGACTGAAGAACCCAGAGATCAGGCTGCACAGGATTCCAACATAAACCTGCTGTCAGCTGGAAAATGGACACCAACAGTTCAGGAAGTTGTTGATCTTTGAAGGTGTGGTCTGAAAGAAAAGATCAATACAATGATCAGTTGGAAAGGAAGCAGGAAGAAGTTTCCCTTTGTTCACTTTCTATACAGGATATACATTCTATAGCTTCTGTATTCATACATGATGTATATGAAGAATGATTTACATTATTATTATTATTATTATACACTAATGACAGATTATATATCAGGGCTGTCAAACTCATTTTAGTTGAGGGTTCAAATATGGACCAGTTTGAGGTGCAAAGGGCTGCAGATTATAGAAAAACCAGCCTTAGTTTATGAGCAACTTTGCTTTAATTTTCCAATATTTTGTAGAATAATTTAGGAAAAATTGCATAACTTTCAAAAATTTAGAGTTCCTGCAACACTTTGAGTTTAAAAATAACTCCCATCATATCAGCATGGGAAAACAGTGAGCTCTACAAATATTGTGGAGTTTACTCAAAATTTTGTGTTTTTAGAGGAGTTGTGATATCTACAACTGAAATAATTTTTAATTTACTCAATAATTTATGTTTTTTGTCATTTTTACTTTCTCGTGCAGGCTGAATTAGATGCTCTAAAGGGCCGGATTTGGCCCCCAGGCCTTGAGTTGGACACACATTCTATATGAAAGACAGTCTGAGATGTTCATGTGTTTGTATACTGTACATAATAATCATTAGTAGTTTTTTATAGAATGTAGAGAATGTGACTAACATTCTAATAGATGTAATAATCAGATCCTAACTTGTAGATGAATATACATGCTGTGTTAATACAGACCATCTTCATCATGTACCTTTGAATCTGTTTCTTTTCTCTGTGTTTATAAAGGATTCATATTTGTAATGAGTTTTAAATGAGTATCTAATACATCACATAATAGTATTTTCTTGATTTTAGATGTGATGTGTTTTATATAAAGTATGTTTTTCTACAGTTGAAGTGAATGTGATGAAATGGTTCCTGACAGGGAAACCCTGCCTAAAGCCTGTGAATGGATCATGCAGTGTGCTGAATGAATATCAGGGGAAGGGGAGCCCAAAGTGTCCAAACACTCCCATTTTATCACCATATTTACATTTCTATCAACTCTGTGATTACAGCTCATAGATTTATTCTAACTCTGAAATGTTCTTTAATCTGTTCTTTAGCCTGTCCAGCCTTTCTTTAGAACTTACAATGTTCTATGTAACCATGATAAATCCTAAAGTTCTTCTTAAATCTTCCTTCTGACATAAAGTTTGAATCAATGTAAATGTAATGATATCAAATGTCCAGTGAAGCTTTGTTCCTTTAAATAAAGACGTGTTATTGTCTGTGCTGGATTTTTTTGAACAGAGAAACATGTCAGAGAGAGGGAGAGCTTTTCATTGGATAGCACATAATCCTCCATCAAACACACATGGTTCCCATGAGAAGAACATCCACTGGATGGATCTAAGAACAGGAAGTGAAGGTTCCTCTGGAAACTGAGTGTTTAGTGAAGCTGAAGGAGTTTAAAAATAGACTTTTAGAGTAACCACTGCTTTCACATCCAGTCATGATGTCTTTGCAACAAATTCTGATAAAATGAGTCAAAAAAGTGCATAATTCTTTAGTTTGAGATTGTTTCTACATTAATAAGGCTTTTTATTTAAATGTAGTGTTGTATCAACATCTGAGACAGTGAAAGAGTTCCTGTTTTGGTTCTAGAAGGATATGAATTATTCCCAATGAACATCACTGATTAAAAGGGGGTGGAGTCTCCCTGTATGTGGACTCAGAGTGGAGGTGTGTCCAGGTTAATCACATGTCTAAGTGTGTAAATGAATATAATATAAAGTTGTATATACAGAACACCAGGGTGGTGCATTGACACACTGAAGAACACATTAGCTGACATGTTTCATAACTCTGATGATTCAATAAAATACAAAGTGTTTGGAGTGACTTCATTATTAATATTATGAATCCAAACAGACACATAAAGACTTGTGATGTTATACATCCAATGTACAGCTGTGGCCTGTTCTTAGTCATTCTAAAGCCAAGCAGAGTCACATTAGACACTGACACATCCATCATTAACATTTGGACACATTCAGCTGATTGGAAAGTAGATGGAGGATTATTTAGAAGTGATATCAGTGAACAGCTTCCAGTTACAAACCAGAGCTGGACTTAGATCTATCAATGTGATCATCCAAACAATGTCTATGATGTCTTAACTTTTTTTGATATATTTTGTTAATACATATTTCATGAGTAATATAGTTGTCTTTGTCACATTTTATTTGACATGAGTAAATAAACTAGTACAGTGACTATCGGAAGTATGTATTCATATAGTTGGAGCTTTAGTAGAGTCATCATTTATGTCCAAATGAGTATGTGTTTGAAGGTTGGATGTACAAAGAGGTGTACTGTACATACTCTGCACTCTCTAGTGTTATAAATGGGTTTATTTGCAGGTGCAAAGTAAAATAGCATGTGCGATTTCCCTGGTTTAATTCTATGGGACATGAACATGATAAATGTGATGTTTTTTTTTCTTTACTCTTACTTTTAGATATTTTTTTGTTTGGTGTATTTTTCTGTAATGTATGTTTTTTTGA
Organism: Gouania willdenowi; assembly: GCF_900634775.1. Lineage (NCBI taxonomy): Eukaryota > Metazoa > Chordata > Actinopteri > Blenniiformes > Gobiesocidae > Gouania > Gouania willdenowi. The sequence continues at coordinate 1,801 of NW_021145081.1, read as the reverse complement.
GTCATTTTGTTTATTTTTGTGCATTTCTGTTATCATTTTGTGTACTTTTTGTGTAAATATTGTTTAGTTTTTTGTTTTACGTAGTTATGTGTATTTTTGTATTTCTAAATTTGACATAAAAAGCTACAAGCTCTTCAGGCAGATGTTGCCTAATGTGTGAAAATAACAGATGTTTGCTGATGGCTATGGTGGAGCTTCATCTTCAGCAGCATCTGAAGCGGCCACAGCCCACAGGTGATGATGGTGGAGGTGGTCGTCAGGTGGATGAGGGGAAGGAAACAGGAGGAGGAGAGACCCGCGGCCTCCGCAGGTGAGAGTGGAGGGAATCTGAACTACAGCTAAGAAGTGATGAACTGTCGTCTACCTGGGTCAGATATCAATCAAGATTGGGTGTCATTTATTTTTGTTGTGCTTGTTAACTTAACACAATCAGTCGTTAGAAGTAGGACATTTTATAATTTAGCTAGCTGTGCATGCTGGGCAAAAAAAAAAAAAAAAAAGATTTATTGAATTTATATATAAATATATATATATATATATAAAAATTTATTTTGCAAATTTGAGTTTAAAAAAAAAAATTATTTTGTTTATTTTTCCCACCACAGTTTTTTTGGACTTTTTTTCGCATTTTGTCCTTGTGGGTTACCATAGTGTGATGTGAGCCCGCCCCCTTTTTGTTTACATGTGTTTACTCTTTGAGTAGCTATATGTGTGCCACAGGCATGTTTATTGTTTTATTTACAGGGTCGCTGAGAAGAGTGAACTGTTGAGAAAGTTATTTTGTAGCATGATGAGGTAAAATATAATGATCAAAAACTCATTATAATGTATCAGATAACATTAGATTAACTTTACTTCATGCACAAAGTACAGTCCAGAGAAACGTTTTGCATCTAACATTGAGAGAAAAACAAGTAAAGAATAAGAATTAGTGCATCTTAATAAGTCTTAATATATAAGACACTTGGGTGGAATAATATAAGAATGAGGTATTGTTTATACAACAGCTTGTTTTCTTCCAGCCTTAACCTCTCACTGTCTCTTATAGGATGATGTCACTCATTTTTGGGAGCCTGTCGTGTTTTCCTCTCAGTAAGTACTGTATAGAATACATGATTCAGCTATTTTTCTAGAGTGAACATATCAATACTGTGATCATCTGATCAAGTCCATCAGGTGTTTCATTCTCACCTTTCTCTGTTTGTCTCCTTACACTTTTTAAAGGTTGCCATGTCTGTGTTACTGCTGTGGAGGTCTAAGGTGACTGTTTATTGATGTGGTGAGTACATAGTCTGTGAAAATATCACTTAATCACAATCTGTTAATTTATACATTTTATTATTCATCTCATCTCATGTTCCTCTGTGTCCTGTTTTCAGGATCCCAACATATGTTGTTCATTGTTTGTTCAGGAGGTTCCTCTAAGTAAATACTGTATAGAGTTGATGACGCAACTATTTTCCCACATTTTTCTAGATACCAGTACTGTGATCATATGTCCATCAAGTGTTATTCTTTCTCACATTTCTTTCTTTGTCTCCTTTCACTTTTTAAAGGTTGCCATGTATGAGGAAATATTCTGTGTTGATGTGTTGAATAAATAGTCTATGAAAATATCACTAAATCTGTCATTTATTAATTTTAATATTCATCAATGATCATGTCTCACTTCTATTCCTCTCTGTCCTAATTTCAGGATCCCATTATATGTTGTACATTGTTCAGGAGGTTAACTAGACCAAGCAGCTTTTAGGTTTCTGTTAAGTACTGTATAGAATAACAGGACTGGGAGGATGGTGTA
>NW_021145080.1:0-34052 GCF_900634775.1 Gouania willdenowi | reverse complement strand
CAATCAGAGTCCTTGTTGGCAATGACGTCAGGCAGGCAACACGGAAACCAGTATTTTTCACCCGTTCAACCATTGAGGAGAAGCTAATCGTAGCGGTGTGTGACCACCGGGAGCTGTATGACACGGCCTGTTATTTTATCCAGGACCAGGACAAGGAAGGATTTGGTGTGGAGGAGAATCAGCGAGGAGGTGGAGCAGCAGGTAAATGTTCTCTCTGTAGTTTTCATCTTGAAAGTCGGCAGTGAGTGAGGATAGCATTAGCTAATGATAGCATTAGCCGCTAACACCAGCTATTTTCACTTATGGGTTATGAGAGGAAAAAAAAGTCAGGAGAAGCGTAGTGGGTCAGCTGCAGGAACATCCAAACTGTGGAAATACCCTGTGGTCATGTCCTTCATCGACCCCTTTGTTTCACCGCGAGAGACAAGCAGCAACATGGGGCAGAGGGTTGAGGAAGACAGGACCACAGAGTATGGTCAACCATCAGAGACTGGAGGTTTGTTTATCAGTGCAGACATATAGAAATATATACCAGGTTAATATTCAGGCCTTTATGCATCACAGGGCTTCTTCTAGTGGGGGGATCTAAATCTAGTTTAGTGATTTAAAATCTATAGTCATGTGTTTCATATATTGTGTTTGCTGTCACTCAGAGGTAAACAATCAGATGAGTGATGGAGAAGGACAGGGAGGGGGAACAGATAGTGCTCAGGGAGCAGGAGAAGATGATGATGATGGTGATGGTGCTACAGCAGCATCTCCTGCAGAAACAAGTGCAGCCAAACCATCTGATATGAACATGACAGAAGTTGTTTTGCATTCTGTTATAAATAAAATGTATCTATAAATGCTTGGTATATCAGTGATGACAATGTTGATCATTACCTCATTTAATGTTTAATTAAAATATATCTATGATCTTATTTAAGTAACAGTGACTTGATAAGCTATTTATATATATATATATATATATATATATATATATATATATAATGTTTGTTTATTTTGAAGGAAAAAGAGCAAAGAGGCCCAGCCAAGGCTCTCCAAGAGAGGTGGAGCAGCTTATCCTACAGACCTTCAGGAGACCACCTCCTCACCACCAGCTCTGACTGAGGATGAGATGTTTTTCAGAGACCTGCTTCCTATCCTGCAAAAAGTGCCACCAGAATTTAGGGAACGTTAAATTTCAAAGTTTTAAACTTCTTGATTATCATCTGGTAACACTAAATTTGGAATATTTTAATTAGGTTTTGGATTGGGCTGGATGGGCTGGGGTGGGCGGCACTCTTTGCATGGCAGGAACCACATTGTGAATAGTTGTTTATACTAGTTTGTTTATTATGTAAGTATTATAATATTGAAGTAAACAGTTTGTTTAAAATTGAGGTATTATATTGTTAATGTACATGGTGTTCTTTCAGAATTGTTGATTAAAAACACATTTTAAAGTGTACTTTTGCTTTCTTTTTAATTTCTATCAATGCATCTTAACAGCTATGTGTTCACCACATCAAGGTTATATATTTTGTTCATACAAGAATATATAGTTTCCTCATATTGATTCTCTGTGAGACCTTTAATGCCTTTAATTAATTTCAGAGGTGAGGTTTCTGTGATTATTTCTTTCTGGTTAAAAATGAAGCTGACAGACGTTTCTCTCCCCATTCTTCCATATTTATTATACACATGTTAATACAGTAGGAAGTTTGCTCTATAGAGGTAGGTGGTTGGCTCTTTAAATAGTCGTTTTGGGTGTGCTGGTGGAATATGTCTAGCCATGGAACGGCTCCTGCAGAGAAGTACGATGTGAAGACCTCTCGTCCATAGCTGTTAGCTGTGGTCCTGAAGGAGTCACCTGTGGCCAGATACCTGCACAGTGAACAACATAGAAAAGCTCAGATCATTGATAATCAGATATATATAATGTGGGTGTGTCTACGTGTGCATAAAAGGTGGAGAGATTAGAGAGAACAGGTCTTATCTGCCAGATGACAATAATTAACAGTAGTAAATAAATAAATATTTATTAATAAGAGTTAAAAACAATAAATATTAATGAAACAAGCCTCATCTTCCAGAATAGATCTCCAGAGGACAAAAAATAACAATAGTAAATAATTTATTATAATGATTAACTTTTATTTTAGTTGTAATATATTTATGATAAAAAAAATAATAAAGCAGGGATTAATATAGTATCTCTTTATTGTGTATTTGAGAGATGTGTCTGATGAATCATGGCATCTTCGGTTGCTTATGAAACTTACCGGAGACAGACACACAGTCGTTCGGCTGCAGAGATGGAGCTCCGGTAGTTGGTATCCTGCCGGGACATCCGTGGGCCAATCCGACCCAGCAGGTCGTCGAATCGGGCGCTGGTCATCCACAGGTACCGCTGGAAACAGTCATCATCCAGGCGTAGCTCCTGAAGCAGGCAGTGAAGCTCACCCAGTTGGATGTGGCGCTGGTTAACCTAGTGAAGCCAGGAAAGCCGACGTTCCTTCCGAGGTTAGGAGCAGTGAATTAACGGAGGTCCTCCATAGTTGATGGTGGAAACAAACAGAGCCTGCTTGTCGCCGTTTGGGAGTCTGGTGGGCGGAGCTTCGCTTCAGACGCGAATGAAGCGAATAGGGAAACATTTTATGATCCCGCGAATCCTGCGGAAGGTTTCGCGCGACAGACGCGAACAGTCCCGCAGAAAACGCGTTTGGTGTGAACGTAGCATAACCCCCTAACCCTTGACAGAATTTTTAAAAATTTTACTCTGGCCAAAAAATGTGCACAAATTTTGAGTTTTTTTTAGGCGAGCGGCTACATGCTAAGTGCTATCAGGTTGGGTCATATATCAGACTGTCGGGTCAATCCAGGCGGTTCTTTGGTACCTATTGCACATATTTGATTTTTGTTCACAAAAAGAGTTATTCCCAAAAAACCTCAATTTTTGGCCGTTTCGGGGTGGTTTTTTCCCCTAGAACCTAACCCTAACCCTGCTAGAAGGATGGAACCAATGTACGGGCTTTCCAACGGTACCACCCATGAGTCTCTACGAGCTTCTGTTCCAAAATTAGCATTTATATCAAATTTGAAAAATCGCAATATCTCAGGAAGTGAAAGGGCTAGAGACATTGGGGTAGTACCGCTAGAAAGGTACATGAGTTACCTATATGTCTACCAAGTTTCAAGTTTCTGTTTTATTCCTGTAGGAAGTTGCAGCACTTTGAAGTTTTAAAAATGCAACGCTAACCTTCCCCTAACACTAACCCAAATCTTTTAATGGTCACACACACACACACGCACAGACAAGTTTTTGTATTTTGTGATTTTATTTTGTTTGTAAATCTGTATTTGAGAGTGCATTGAGGAGCCAGTGTTTATGAGACGTGGAACAGCTGCAGAACTTAGACTATGTAGAAGGAATCACCACGTGTTTGAGTTAGTAATCAGATTACTGCTTTACAACAACCTTGATATGTCTGAATATTTCTCTGCAAACTGATTCTCAGCTGTAACTTTGTCCTGTTCAGCTGAAAATGAACCAACTCCAAAAGTAGAATGAGCTGCTATAACTTATGAGGCAGCAGATCCAGACCATGTGCCATCACTCTATAGTTAGTATAGTTAGTATATTGATCCACCATTGGCAGTGGAACAATTAAAGTTTGAACTCTTTTAACGTGTTGATCAATTAAATCAGATCAAAGTCAGAGAAGAATGAATAACAGTTAATGACTGATGATTTGATCTCTGTAGAAACACTATGAAGGTGTTGGCTCCTCCTCCTTTGCCGTCTCTGAGCTCACAGTCAGTGATGACACCCTTTGGGTGAGCCGCTCCAACACTAGGTCAGCACTACTGCTCAAACTGTGCTGGAAACACACAAAGCATGGACGTGTGTCAAATGCAAATTCAGCCCTTTCGAGCATAAAATTAGGCCCAAAGGATAAAGTAAAAATGACAGAAAAAACATTTTGCACATGACCAATTATTCAGTTGTAAATACAGTATCTCAGTCTCCCCCAAATACACAAAACCTATTAAAATCCACAACATTTGCAGAGCTCAGTTTTCCAGTTGTAATGTCAGGAATTTCAAACATTTGACCATCCCAGCCTGTGATTGGCTTATCTGGTTAGATCTCTGAAGCTAAGCAAGTCTGGTCCTGGTTAGTAGATGATGGAGACCACTGAGAATTCCAGGTGCCACAGTGGCTGCAGTGGTGTCTGTCATTGTGTCCTTGGGCAAGGCACTTCACCCACATTTCCTAGTATTAACGTAGTGTGAGTGAATGTTGGTGGTGGTGGGAGGGGCCGATGGTTCACTATGGCAGCCTCGCTTCCATCATTTTTCTACAATAGTAGCTTACCACCACTAAGTGTGGAGTAAAAGAATAATGCCTTAATTCTGTAAAGCGACTATGAGTGTCTATGATTTCCCCAAATTATGGAAATTTAAAGTGAACAACCAGCAGGAACTGATATGCTCACATACTTTATCATTTATACATAATGTAGATGTAGAAGTGCAAACTAAGGCACATTCATGTTGAATCTGTGGCAAACTTAAGGTCAAATTGAACTGTGTTCAGGTGCTGCTAAAGCTTCTGGTTCTTGTTGTTCTGCTCAACACTTCATTCCATACTCCAACTGTTGGCATTGTAGGCTGTTTTTAATCTTATATTTTGTTGTATAAATGTCAGAGTGACTTCCCTCTAATAAACAATTGTAATAACTGGGTTGTTTGTGACACTTCTTACATCATGAACTGAAACAGCTGGCCCTGCCCCTTCTCTCCCATATAAACTGGTAGGAAGGACTTGTACTTCCTGCTCTCTGTGAGGACAAACAATGACGCAGCTGCTTTCTGACTGGGCGTGTCCTAACTGCTTCAGGAGCCCCGCCCATTATCAAGGGATTCTTTAATTTCCAGAGCATAATTGTGTGAAAGCCCACGTTGTAACACATGCTGTGTGTTAGGACAACGTTATTCAGTTTTTTTGGGGGGGCTCTTACTTCTGCAGGTGAAATGAGTTGAACACACTAACAGGTGTGTTTATATCACAGCTGGTGGAGTACCTGTAAAATGTGCAGACCCTTCAGTGTGAGCACAGCCAGTTCCTTCAAACCATCTCCTGTCAAATCCAAGTAGATGATAAACAGCAAAGGACTCTTGAAGCTCCGCCTCCACTGCAAATTAAAGTGTCCCTCTTTGTCATGTCCTGCATGTTGGTATTTGTAACAGAGAAGCTCCTGCAACACAAACATGTCCACATGTAAGAATGTCTCCATGAGCACACTGATGTTCTCACGTTCCTCTCCAGGATCTACCAACACATTTACTCAAAACACATGGTCACTAATATGTGACAACGAGCCAGAAGAGTGACTTATTTTTCCCCTGATGGAGCTAGAAGTTCTCCTGGAGGTTTTTATATGTGAATATGAACCTGTTCTAAAGGGGAAAAAAGCAGCAGCACGGCAGCAATTAGCATAGCTAGTAGCATCATTTAGCGTAGCGAGTAACAGCACCTTTAGCGATGATGCTAATGCAGGAGAACCTGCCTCCAACAGACAGGACACAGGAGGAGAACTATCCAGGGGACATGAGGAGGACTCAGGTTAAAGTTCTGATATAGACATTAAGATATAGACATTAAGACAGAGGCTCAGTTCAAAGCTAAGATGATCTGCTGTTTTAGGTTTATGAAAGAGGATTAGGGTTAACCCTAACCCCAGTGGAAGCAAACATGTCCCCAGGAGTTTAACGGAGTTGAGCTGACTCAGCACTTTATAAAACACAGGGAAACAGACTCAGATCAGCACACACAAGGTTTGACTGTTGTTGTGGACATGCTAGAATTCATCCCAGTACACAAAATTGATGCAATCAAATATACAATCTATCAACTGCTTTATGAGAATACTGAGCGAGATGTATAGAGGTCACAGAGTTCCTCTTCCTAGAAAAGTAGACGCAGGCTGCCTCCGGATAGTCCCTCCTATCTCCTTTCCTATCCACTTTTCCAGAACCCCATGGAAGACATCACAGGATTAAGGAAAGGTGTTAGGAAAAGGCCATCACGTTTGTTTTAACAATCAGACGCACTTCCACTAAGTGACATAATAATCTACTTATCGTGAGTTTCCGTGAGCACATGGGTGTGCGTTTCCCTTTAAATGTTGTTGTCGTAAGGAATTGTGGGTCAGCATTAGGGATGGGAATTAAGAATTTAACGATTCCGATTCCAATGTTGATACTGCTTATCGATTCGATTCCTTACAGATTCTCATTGGGTGAGAAAATTAAATAATACTAATGATTTGTTTGCTTTAACTCTTATATTATCTTTGTCTCTTTAATTTCCTGCAGGAATATCAGCTCTCTTTTAATCCACTAGGTATAGATTGTTTTAACTGGATAATAATATATACAAAAGCGCTATATAAAATTAATGAATTATTTATTTATTTTATTTATTCAGTTTATTTCCGACATGGTTACATTCACTTTTTTTTTTTTTTGTACATGCCGAAAAAGGAGACGAGAGAAGCAGTTTGCTTATCTGGGTCCCGTCCCCTGTTTTACCATCGCAAATTTACATGGGTTTACATGTCTCTCTGGTCAAACATTCTTGAGTTGTTCTGAACAGTCCTTTCTTGTGTATTCTCATCTGTAGTCAATGTTTTTTTTTTTTTTTTTTCCTCCTTCTCTCTATCGTTGTTCGTGTTGGCCTTGTTCCCTGCCAGACGTTGTTAGCATTCCTCCAGTTCAAGAATAGTTCCTCTTGCGAAAGTGTTTCGAAGTTTTTTTCCCTTTTCATCCATAATGTCACCACTCGGGAATGTCTCTTTAGGACACACAAGTTTGCAGCTTGTTTTGTCTCTACATCAAGGTTAATCCAGCTGTTGTTAGTTCTATTGGCAGTGTTGTATTTTCCACTGTTAGATTTAACAGTGGAAAATACATTATTATATCTTAGTTCATAAGCAAGGTAGTAATTTCATTGTACAGGAAAAGTGTTTCTAACTGCACATATGACAATAAACACTTTGAATTTAAATTTAATGTAATCCTTAATCACCCCACCACCTAGCAATTGAAATGAATAAATGACAGACCTTTTTTACTCTTGGTTTCCACATTTAATTCAGTCTCCGTAAAATAATCACAGTCTGAGTTTTGTTTCCAGTGTTTATATAGATCTGGGTCCATATCCATGATTACCATCAGTAATGTTGTTGTTTAGGTGGATCCTTCGTATTTTCCCAAGTCTTCCACCGTTTTGATGAGGATTGGTTTTCCGTTCTCTTCTCCCAGTGGTGTGATGTAAATTCTGCAGTTTCTTGTCCACATCCTTAGAATTTTTCCTCCTGTTTTTATTTGGCGTGCCTTCAATGCGATGCTTGCATTTTTTTTGTCAGGCTTTCATTAATAAAAACCTTCGTTTCCTTCAGCTTTCTTCCTTGCTTCAGTAGTTCTCCTTTGAATTTCATATTCGTGAAGGTTATTTTTACAGCTCTGTTATCATTTTTCTTTGGCAGGAGATGGCAGGAGTTGATGTTGTCAGGGTTCAGGACAATGTCCTTCGACTCCAGGTAGTCAATGACCTGTTGTTCAATCGATTTTGTTTCTTCGTCACTCGCGTAACTCCTGGGTTTTATCTTTAGGCCTGTGATGATGACATCTTTCTCTCTTTCCTTTTGTTCCAGCTGTTCAACCCTGGCGTTCAACAATTTTATCTCTTCAGCATTTCTTTCATTCTTTTCTTTCAGTACCTTTGCTTCGCTTTGTAGGTTTTCCAGCGTCTTTTCCAACGACTTTATCTCGGCAGATAGGTTTCGTAGACCCTCGCGTATCATCTCCTTGACCTCTTCCAAACCCGAATTGGGTTCTGAAGGGCCTCCCTGCGGTTTTTTCACCATTTTCCTTCAGTCTTGGGCCCAATTTTTCAGGCTGTTCAGTTGTAGCCAGCTGTAGCCAAGGTCGTGTTATCGGAGCGAATGAAAACACGTCTGCTCTCTCCAAAGACCAGAGATACCATACCATTATTATTATTACAACAACATATGACACATTTTGGCTGCAAACATTAGATAATATTTACAGTGCTCCTTTTGAACTTCAACAACTTGATCCAAAATGAATTCAAAAATAAAACAAATAATTATTCTGTAAAAAAAACATATTAACCAAAAGTACAGCTGCACTTATTGTTATGTGTTTAAACGGTAAAGCTTTAGTTTAGCCTTTGTCTACATTTCTATAAATAGACCTTCAGAGACGCCGTCCCTGTTGTTAAATGTGACGTCATCAGCTGTGTGTGTGTGTAAAAAAACAAACTAAAGACAACCATCAGTACCAGTCCGTCTCCAGTGTCTGATTACTTGTAATGAAGACATAAACTGGTGACGAGGTTCTTGCTGATGTTTGTCGTTTTCAAAAGAAAAGTTTGAGCAAAAAGCAAATTTAGCGCGAGTGTACAAAACCCGGAAGTGACTAGAGTAGCAACAGAGACGCTACAAACACAGCACAGAGAACAGCACAGCAGTGGGTGGAGGAGGTGGATTCTCCGCGGTGGACAGCAAACAACTACATGGTGGGAGGAGCTTCACTTGATGCTAGCATAAACACAATATACTGTACAGGACCTGGAGGAGTTTATCGTTACGTATTTGCAACCTAAGAGGAACCGATAAGTGGAATTGAAATATAAGCAAACAAACGATTCCTAGGAATTGGATTACTGGAAACCGGTTTTCCATTCCCATCCCTAGTCAGCATTATCTCGTCTCCTTTGGTAAAGAACGTATCAGTGTTTCCTAGGCTAAAGGAGGTAAAAAAGGAAGCATTGAGCCTATTTTCCTGAGCTTAAAGAGAACTCAGACGCTCCTTATCAAGGCCACCACGTAAACACTTCTGGGGTGAAGGAACAGTTGATAAGAAAGGAATCAGGAGGGACTATTCGGATGCAGCCGCAGTCTAGCCATGTTGTAAACAATGGCTACTTCTTCTACTGTACTTTTGCACCATGGTTGGTGTGTGTTTGTAGTACACTGCCCCCCTGCAGTTTGGGAGCGGAAACCGCAAGGAGTATAAATGTCACATGCGTTGTTTCATGTGGATTCCATGCGTCTCATTTCTGCACAGCACAATGATGCGTCAAGCATTAAACAGCCTTTTTTGGCCCTATGGCTGTAAAAGTTTCTAAATATTTAGTATTTGTGAGTTTTTGTATTTTTAAAGTTTAGTTTCCTTTGTGGCCAAATTAGCTGTGGTTTAGTGCTATCCTTGGTGCTTCTTTAATGCTAATTCATCATTCTTTTATCAAATATTTAGGTTAATTGGTTGTTTGTGTTATTATTAGGTCATTTAGTTAGGAAAAGGTTGCAGAAAAAGATAAAAACAAGATATTTGGGGAAGGGTCTTGGCAGGACTCCTGGGGCGGGTTGTTGAGGTGGAGGGCGGAGCTATGGCTGGCTCCCTTATCTTTGTGTGTACAGACAGGAATTAATAAATACACTACTGATACTTTACAGATAAATCCTATTTTCTACTTTTCATTATTATTCAATGCTTTCAGGACAAAGTAAACAATGTCTAAGTATGCGTTCAATAGAACAAAGTGATGAATAATCAGAGGTACTGATCAGTGACAGTAATGGTGTTAATAAAGTTGTACCTGACCGTACGTTCCCAGCAGAACCTCCCTCTGACCATCAAAGTCCAGGTCCATGACCCGAGCACACAGAACCACGTCCCACTGGTCACTCTCTGGAAGACAGGAGAACGACGACAGACCCAGATGCTCCACATCTCTGACACACACACACACACACACACACACACACACACACACACACACACACACACACACACACACACACACACACGGTACAAATCAACCAGGTTGAGTGATCTCCTATAATGAATCAATAGTCCTACCTGTAGACCACTGCCATCTCCACAGTGCTGCTCACTAACAGGTGATAACCTTCTGTTTGAGCATCTGAGGACAGGACCAGAGTCAAAGACACGTGGAACCCAATAGAACCTTTAACAGAACTCACACGTACTGGACTCAGAGCAGCTCAGAGGGAACAGCAGCACACTGGAGATAGGGCTGTCAAAGTGAGCTCTCCAACTCTGCACAACCTCTGAGAAACAAACAAACAAACAAACAAAAGGAGGGATAACAAACTGAGTCTATCCATAAACTCTGGATCAACATACCCCACGATGGGAAACTCTGGGTATCTGATTCCATTACAGCTGATACGAAGTGGATCAATCAACCCTGAGTATGTAAACCTTGGGTTACTAACGTGCACAAGCACCATAAAAATCCATCAGCAATGGTGCAGTCCGCAAGATGGAGGAGGGAGGACTTAACATCAAAGCCTTCAAAATCTCTCCCCAAGAGGAGCTAACAAGCAAACGTTAGCCCAACGGCAACATCACATTATTAATATAACATGCACTGTTAAAAGGATAACCCTAAGGCAAACAGGTCCCAGGTGACGGGTCCGACTAAGAGCGGTTCAATAGCCAAATATGTATATGAAAAAACAAAGATTGGCGCTACCGGGGCCCCACCTTGGAGCCAGGACCGGGGTTGGGGCTCGAGTGCGAGCGCCTGGTGGCCGGGGCTTTGCCCACGGGCCCCGGCCGGGCAGAGCCCGAAAGGACGACGTGGGCCCGCCCTCCCGTAGGCCCACCACCCGCAGGAGGGATCATATGAGGCCGGTGCAATGTGGATCGGGCTGTCGTCCAGGGAGGGGGCCTTGGCGATCTGATCCCCGGCTACAGAAGCTAGTGTTAGGGACGTTGAATGTCACCTCTCTGGCGGAGAAGGAGCCTGAGCTTGTGTGCGAGGTGGAGAAGTTCGGACTAGATATAGTCGGTCTCACCTCGACACATAACAAGGGCTCTGGAACCAGCCTTCTCGACAGGGGTTGGACTCTCTTCTACTCTGGAGTCGCCAATGGTGAGAGGCGCCGGGCCGGGGTGGCTATACTTCTTGCCCCCCGACTTAGTGCCTGTACGTTGGAGTTTACCCCGGTAGACGAGAGGGTAGCCTCCCTCCGCCTTCGGGTGGGGGGACGGATTATTATGACTGTTGTTTGTGCCTATGGGCCAAACAGCAGCTCGGAGTATCCACCCTTCTTGGATTCCTTAGAGGGAGTACTGGAGAGTGCTCCTTCTGGGGATTCCCTCGTTCTGCTGGGGGACTTCAACGCTCACGTTGGCAGCGACAGTGAGACCTGGAGGGGCGTGATTGAGAGGAATGGCCCCCCTGATCGGAACCCGAGCGGTGTTTTGTTGTTGGACTTCTGTGCTCATCACAGATTGTCCATAACAAACACCATGTTCAAGCATAAGGGTGTCCATATGTGCACTTGGCACCAGGACACCCTAGGCCGCAGTTTGATCATCGACTTCGTAGTCGTCTCATCGGACTTACGGCCGCATGTCTTCGACACTCGGGTAAAGAGAGGGGCGGAGCTGTCAACTGATCACCACCTGGTGGTGAGTTGGCTTCGATGGCGGGGGAGGATGCCGGTTAGACCTGGCAGACCCAAACGTATAGTGAGGGTCTGCTGGGAACGCCTGGCAGAGTCTCCCGTCAGAAGGAGCTTCAATTCCACCTCCGGGAAAACTTCAACCATGTCTCGGAGGAGGCGGGGGACATTGAGTCCGAGTGGGCCATGTTCCGTGCCTCTGTTGCTGAGGCGGCTGATCGGTGCTGTGGCCGCAAGGTAGTCGGTGCCTGTTGTGGCGGCAATACCCGGACCCGTTGGTGGACACCGGGGGTGAGGGATGCCGTCAAGCTGAAGAAGGAGTCCTACCGGGCCTTTTTGGCCTGTGGGACTCCGGAGGCAGCAGACAGGTACCGACGGGCCAAGCGGAGTGCAGCCACGGCAGTCGCTGAGGCAAAAGCCCGGACATGGGAGGAGTTTGGTGAGGCCATGGAGAACGACTTCCGGACGGCTTCGAAGAGATTCTGGACCACTATCCGGCGTCTCAGGAGCAGTGCACCGTCAACACTATGTAAGTTGCGGATGGTGCGCTGCTGACCTCAACTCGAGACGTTGTGGATCGGTGGGGGGAATACTTCGAAGACCTCCTCAATCCCACCGACACGCCTTCCAATCAGGAAGCAGGGCCCAGGGACCCGAGAGTGGGCTCTCCTATCTCTGGGGCTGAGGTTGCCGAGGTGGTTAAAAAGCTCCTCGGTGGCAGGGCTCTGGGGGTGGATGAGATCCGCCCGGAGTTCCTCAAGGCCTTGGATGTTGTGGGGCTGTCATGGCTGACACGACTCTGCAACATCGCGTGGACATCGGGGGCAGTGCCTCTGGATTGGCAGACCGGGGGTGGTGGTCCCTCTTTTTAAGAAGGGGGACCGGAGGGTGTGTTCCAATCATAGAGGGATCACACTCCTCAGCCTCCCTGGTAAGGTCTATTCAGGGGTACTGGAGAGGAGGTTCCGCCGGATAGTTGAACCTCGGATTCAGGAGGAGCAATGTGGTTTTCGTCCTGGCCGTGGAACTGTGGACCAGCTCTACACCCTCAGCAGGGTCCTTGAGGGGTCATGGGAATTTGCCCAACCAGTCCACATGTGTTTTGTGGACCTGGAAAAGGCATTTGACCGTGTCCCTCGGGGATTCCTGTGGGGGGTCCTCCGGGAGTATGGGGTATCGAACCTCCTGATCGGAGCTGTTCGTTCCCTGTATGACCGGAGTCAGAGTCTGGTCCGCATTGCCGGCAGTAAGTCGAAATCGTTTCCGGTGAGGGTTGGACTCCGCCAGGGCTGCCCTTTGTCACCGATTCTGTTCATAACTTTTATGGACCACGGAAAGTCACGCTACTGCGATCACACACACTTCCAATCAACAAGTGTAAATTAAAGTGCTCATATGAGCTGAAACGTTGACCTTATGTCCTCTCCCCTTCTTATTTTTTGCGGCTCAAACAAGCCTGGTCCCAGATATCGGCTCTCAGAGGTGCTTGACCGAGCGGAAGGGGGCGGGGGCTGTGATCAACAGCTGTCAGACACAATCCTGGCTCTAATTGGTTTTTTTTTGCTCGGTCACGGTGCATTCTGGCAATCTGCCAAAGGCAGCAGGAGCAACAGGAGCAACAGACAGGACTCAATGAGCCTGTTTTTTCCCCACAAACTACTAGTTTAATGTAATGCTGTCCTTACATAGTGACAGCTTTAGCAAATATAATAAAACGTCACTTTTATAAGAGTTACGAACTGCACATTCAATAGAGCAAAGATACCACAAACTCAGAGTTTGAACATACCCCTCAAGTGTGCTGTGGTTAGGGTGAGACCCTGAATGCAACACTCTTCTTATTGATCTGCAGAATAAATTACTCCCCCTCCAGCTCAGAGAGTAGCAGCCGTTAGCACAACAAGGCTAACGTGTTCCTCACCCGGCCCCTTCTGATCCACCACAGCCAATCCCACGCAGCCGTTCTCACAGCCGAACACCGAGAGGCGCCGCCCACCGCTGATGCTTAGCATATCCATCCATAGCACGCTGAGGAACAGGAAGTCACAACATGATCTGACAAATCAAAAACCATGAGAGCAAACTGCAGCCAAACACTGACTGTGTGTGTGAACGTGTTTAGTATTCAATAAAAACTATTTAATTAACCTCAGCGTCACTAACTGATGTTTAATGGGAATTTTGCAAAAACATGAAAAAAACAAAGACTGAGTTTTAAGGATGTAAAGCATTGGTCATAAAGTTACTTCTTTAAAACTTAAAAAGCATCAACAAATGAAATTTTTGTGGTTAGTAAACCTGGCGAGTACTTGTGTAACTAAATGAAGCATAGTAATCAGAGTAACTCACTTGCTGGGAAGCTCCTGCAGTTCAGGGAAGAGTTTCTCCACCGGCTGCTCCTCAAACTGATGTAAGGAGGCGTTCTGTGGGCGGAGCCAAACATCTGCATTAACACTGATGCTAAAAGTCCAGCTGTGTGGTCTGCTAATATTCTCCTCATGGTCTACTCATGTTTTCTTCTGTGTGACACACTCATCGGGGACATGGAACACTCAACACATTATGAGGTTAGGGACCAGATGTTAGGGACCAGGTGTTAGGGACCAGGTGTTAGGGACCAGGTGTTAGGGACCAGGTGTTAGGGACCAGGTGTTAGGGTTATTTATAAATGCAGTGTACGTTAAAAAAAAAAGCGTACGCCACTTATAAGCAACGTTTGGGGCTTAA
Organism: Gouania willdenowi; assembly: GCF_900634775.1. Lineage (NCBI taxonomy): Eukaryota > Metazoa > Chordata > Actinopteri > Blenniiformes > Gobiesocidae > Gouania > Gouania willdenowi. Next base: position 19,809 of record NW_021145080.1, on the reverse strand, counting down.
AAAAAAAACCTGGTGAAATAATGTTTCCACCTCCAAGGCAGTTCTGACCCTGCCGTACGCCCAAAATCATGAGAAAAGGGAAACTCCGCCCCCAACAGGAGAAGGATGAAATTATAAACAGCTCTGTGATATAGATACATTAGTGTGAAATAATTAAACATTGCACATTCCACAACACATATGAAGGATAGATTTGCAAAAACGAAGGAGGAATAAATGAAACTAACGCCCCAGAGTGACATGCGCACGCTGCAACACCTGTAGCCGTTATAAAAAGGAACGCACTCACAATGTGTGTAAGAGAGGTTCGGGGCCTCTACAGGGTGCATGGAATAGAGCCGGTGACACTATGAGAGTGTGACTCCTCACCTCAGCCTCTTGAGGTTACGTTATTGCAGTAGTCAAAACCTTGATTGAGATTCGATATCGATAACCGTCGCAACCTGGTGGTTTCCTAATCTATCGAAAAGTCCGTACTATGCTAGCAACTGTTTTGGAAAAGCTCCAAGTGATTTCTGAAGGATGCAGGGCTCTGAACTCAGACTCATGTGTTGAATGAAGCAGAGCTGCTTATGGTTCGTCTACACGTTATGGATAACAACTGGGCCTGTATCAAAAACACATTGTTTTATCTCCCTTTCGGCTCCCCAGCCAGCCAAGGCTAAAGCCAAGGTTGTCTCATCTCTTATCACCAGAAAGTTTCTGCAGATGGCGGCTCTGACCCCCGCTCCTTCCCTACATTCCCACCTGGAACTGTTGACGCTGAACTGTTGTCACACGTTATCTGGCTGTTGTCAGTAGCGTAGCTACAGGTCTTCACTTTCAAATGCCTTCTTCGGCCATCTTCCTGCCCCCCCTCCCATCCGTGCTACTTGGAGGAGTGGTAGCAGCACCTATTGGCAGATTGTCATAGTGTGCGTTAACACTTAATCACATTCTGTTATTTGTTTACTGAATGCTGAGTTTGTAACAATTGTCACCGTCAGAATCAGAGGCATTGTCAGAATTGTGATTTTGTAGTTTCACTGCAGATCCATTCCTCTATTCTTTATTAGAGGGAGAATAGGGGCTGTCTGTAAACCCAAGGAATTCCTCTTCATCCGACTCCTCATTGAAGATTTCAAGAAGGCGTTTTGTCTCCTGCTCCTGTAGGTCCCGAGCGGTCGGATAACAAGGTTTGAGACGAGAATTGTGGACAACTTTTAAGTCTTTGCCGGAATCTTCTAAAACAACTTTATAATTCACAGGTCCAGTTTGTTCCACTACTCAATATGGCCCTTGCCATTTTGGGGCTAATTTAGCGGCAAATGATTTTTCAGCCTTGGATAGAGGATGGGCTCTCAACCAGACTCTGTCTTTCTCCTGAAACTCAAGATCACGTCGGTTTTTGTCGTAGTTTCTTTTCTGTCGTTGACGAGCAGAGTCCAGATTTTTTCCAACAAAGGAAGAGAGATCTGTTAGCTGTGTGATTTTTGTGTATGGAGGCGTGTCGGGAGCAGTATCTTGAGGTTGTAACATTACATCCAAAGGTCCTCTGAGGGAGCGACCAAGATTAAGCTCTGCAGGAGAAACTCCTGTTGACTCCTGGACTGCAGAGTTAATCGCGAACCGGAACTCAGCCAAGTGTTTGTCCCAATGTTTATGATTGTCACCAACATAGGATGCTGTCATTGATTTTAGAGTACGGTTCACCCTCTCTGTAAGGTTAGTTTGTGGATGGTACGCAGACGTTAACTTGTGTCCCACATTCCAGGTCTTGCATACAGTTTGGAAAACTGATGAAACAAACTGTGTCCCCTGATCCGACAGGATGTAGTCAGGAATGCCCCATCTGGTCAAGATGTCTTTAACCATGACCCGAGAGATGGCTTCAGCACTGGCCTTCCTGATGGGAAAACAGTTCAACCCACCGGGAGAAATAATCAACAAACACAAGGAGATAAACATTTTGGTTGGAGCTTTTGGGAAAGGGTCTCATCAAATCCACTCCCAGCATTTCCCAGGGACGGCGAGTTTGGGTTTGTTGTAGTTTTCCTGCTAGTTTTCTGTTCTCTGGCTTGTAACGTTGACATGTGTAACAGTTTTTTTACATGTTCTCTGACATCCCAGCTCATTTTTGGCCAGTAGACAAGATGTTGTAGCCTTCGATAGGTTTTGTGCCTTCCAAAATGTCCAGAGAGGGGATCTTGGTGGAAGTAGTCCAGTAACTGTGAGCGGAAGCCGGGAGGTATGTAGAGTTGGTAGATGGTTTTGTATGGGAGAGTGACGAGACGGTAGAGGAGATCATCCATGATTGTATATGAAGGGTCGGATGTAATGACTTGTCCAGTTTCTACTACTTTTTGATACAGAACCTGACATTCTGGATCTTCCTGTTGTGCCTTCCACAGGGCCTCAATTGAGACAGGAAGATCTGTTGCTGGTTTTGGATGAGCAGATGTGATGGTAGCACACACAGGTACGGTTGTATGGATGATTTCTGTAGGAGCTCAGGAAAGGGCATCCGGTACGGTGTTGTACTTTCCCTTTCTGTATTGGACAGTGAATGTGAATTCTTGAAGCCAGAGAGCCCACCTGATAAGTCGTGTGCTGGGTTTGGTGGTTTTGAAGACCCAAAGAAGAGAAGCATGATCTGTAACGACTGTGAACAGTCTACCTTCCAGGTAAGTTCTCCACTTCTCCACTGCCCACACTACTGCCAAACATTCCAGCTCAGTGGCAGCATAGTTTTTCTCTGCAGGGATTAGACTGCGGCTGGCAAAAGCAAGTACTTCTTCTGTTCCATAGTTAGATATCTGGACAAGCACAGCCCCAAGTCCAATCTCACTGGCGTCGGTGTATACCACAAAGGGAGCGTTGAAATTTGGATGGCCAAGGACAGGTGGTTTAACCAAATAATGTTTTAGGGTATTAAATGCTGTTTGGCATGCAGGTGACCAGCTGAATCGTGCACCTTTTTTCTTTAGCGCATTGAGTGGTTCAGAAATCTGGGAAAAGTTGGGGACAAATCGGTGATACCACCCAGCCATGCCCAGGAACCTTTGTAGGGCTTTGAGGTTGGTGGGTGCAGGGAAATTCTGCACAGCCTCAATCTTTTCTGGGTCAACATGGACTCCTGTAGCAGAGACAATATGGCCCAGGAATTTCAAAGAGTTTCTGAACAGTTTACTTTTTTTCATGTTCACAGAGAGGCCTGCAATTCGGAGTTTGTCTAGGACAGCTTGGACATCATAGTAATGCTGTTCCCAGGAAGAAGAGAAGATGATAATATCATCCAAGTAGACGAAGCAGATCATTCCCTTCAGCTCTCCCAGGGCTCTCTCCATGAGTCTCTGGAAGGTGGCGGGGGCGTTTTTAAGTCCAAATGGCATAACCTTAAATTGGAACAGTCCATGAGGGCATATAAAGGCTGTGATTTCCCTCACCTCTGGATCCATCTCCACTTACCAGTAGCCACTATTTAGGTCTAGTGAAGAGAAAACAGCAGCACCCGAGAGGCTATCCAATATCTCCTGGATTGTGGGAATGGGATAAGCATCCGTGACTGTGTTGTCATTCACTTTTCTGTAATCAACACAAAACCTGGGTTTCCCTACTTTTTTGGGAATCAGGACCACAGGCGAGGCCCATGCAGAGCAAGAAGGTTCAATGACATCATCTTTCAGCATGTCCTCGATGAGTTCCTTCATCACCTTTTGTTTTGGGAGGGAGAATCGATAGGGTTTCTGTCGAATGGGTACAGGACTGGTGAGAAAGAGCTGATGCTTCAGTATCCCAGTACGTCCTACTTTGGTTGTACACACATCTTTATTGTTACATAACAGGTTGTGTAATTGAGGTTTTACATGCTCCTCCAGGTGAGACTCCTCAACTGCCTTTAGCATCAGGTCTGAGTCTTCCAAAGGCTTGTGTGTAGGCAACACACAGTGGCTGATGGAGCTACCACAGAAAAGAAGGCAATGGAGGCGCCAGTCTCCCACTCCCCAGAAAAAGACCCTACACAAAAGTAGAATTTCTTTTCCACATTATCTCGGAACCAGTACATACCACCTGCAACGTCAATTTGCATACCAGTAAAAAACACAAAAACCAAACCAAGCAGGGCAGGAAAAGCCAAAGTTCTGGTGTCTAGGACCACCACAGCTATGAACCAGGTCTTATCCTGCAGGCTCACCTCCAGCTCTACCCACCCCAGGGCTTTCCTGGGTTGACCATCAGCAAGGAAAAGAGGGTCACCAATCCATGGGGAAAGCTTATCATCTGTAGTTTTGACATTGTTCCAGACATGTTCATTTAGTAGTGAATATGTGGAACCTGTATCAACAACCGCTTTTCCTGTCCAGTTCTTTACAGTCAAGGGCACTTTCAGCTGTCGTGGAAGGGCAGTATCCATGCTTCCTCCGGAGATGTTGAATTTTTTTGGGCCCTGCACAAAGAGAGGTGAGGTGACCCATGACGGTGATTGTTCTGAATAGGTCACAGTGTTCACTGAAGAATGGTTCTCGTGATCTGAGAAGTGAAATGGCTGTGGGTAGGTTTGATTAGAGTGGTTTTGACGATGGTGGGGTCACTGAGATGGGTGGCTGAGGGTGCTGTTGCTGCGAATGAAATTGTTGAGGATTGGATGGTTGCGGTTGGGGTTGTTGAGGGTGGGCTTGTTGATGGTATGATTGTCCGGGGGGCTTTGATTTCTTGTACTGATTATAATTTGGGCATGAATATGGAGCATGACTGGCTTTACATCTCCAACAGTAAACCAAAGGGGGAATGTTGTCTTTCTGCAAGGGTTGGTCATTAGCAGTATCCACTTTCTTTTTCTCTTTTTGTTTTACAATTAGTTTCTTCCGTTGTTCATAGTGAGTCTGACTCGCCCTGTCCTTTTCCAGTTGTTGTCCGAGCCTCACCAGTTCATCCACTGTAGTTACTCTGCCTCGGAGCTGGCTTGCTATATGGGGGCTGATGTTCCGGAAAATCAGCTTTAAGACGGCATCTTCCTGCATTTCAGGCTTCCACCTCTGACACAAAGAGCGGTACTGAACGCAAAATCTCTTATGCTTTCACCTTCGCCTTGAACTCTTGTCCTCACTCTCTCTGCCAGTTCATCTTCATAATCTTCTGACAAAAAGGCAGCACGGAACTTGTTTTGAAAATCTGACCATGTATGTGTTTAAATGTACCACATCCCACCAGTCTCTCGCTGTTCCTTGGAGAACATTTCTCAAAGTCGCCATCAACTCTTCATCCGTCAGCGGATTTAAAGCAAGAAAATCATTAAATTTTTCCAAGTACAAAAGTGGATCTGATTCATCTTCCATCTTCCCAAATGACGGAAACTGCAATTTCACAGGACACTTTCCTGTTATCCGTGCCCTGGCCTCAGACAACACAGGAGAACCCCTAGGAGACTGAAGCACACCTGTGTTATCAGTCAGTACGGTGGATTGGAGGCGCTGGGGTTGATCTTCCTCCAGCCGAACCTTTTTCGGTTCTGCTTGAACAGGGACTGTTGTAAGTGCAGATACATTCAGTGTTTCTTTCATAGACCCCAATTCTTGGGTCACGTAATCCATAGTTTGGGACAATTTCCCCATATCATCCTGCAAGTGAACAACTGATTGTGCGACTGGGGTCATGAACTCTTTGATGTCCTTTAACGTCTCTGTGTGATGGTGTGTTAAGCACCAGTTAAGGTTTGCTGCAAACTGATTCCTCAGAAATGTTGATTGTTTGTCCAGAGTTTCATTTAAGTATTGAAAGCGCTGTTCTACTGTTGCTGTGACATTTTTTAATAAAGTTGTAACTGTTTTTTCCAGCTCCTCTTTGTGTTGTATTTGCGTTTCCATTAGAATTACAAACTTTTCCTCCAAAGTTGCTTTTATTGTTTTATCAGTGTCGACTGGTTCCTCCATTAATTCAGTTGCGCATACAGACGAACAGCCATCCTGTTTTCCAACTTCATCCTGAGATGCCACTGCCAGAGGAATGAGAGGTTGAGACAGATCTGGGTTCAATGAAACACATAAATCCATATCTAATAAGGAATATGTGGTCCTTTTCTCTGCAGTTGGCTGAGTTCGACTGCAGTTTTGCGTTGAGGAGGCCATTTCAACAGGTGTTGAGAAAAAAACATCCATTCCCAAAAAAGTGAACTTTATTTTATTTATTTATTTCATAAATTCAGGGTTTTAGTGAGGGCCCCACACTGGGTGCCATTTTTGTAACGGGATGTCGTAAAGGAAAGGGTGCCAGTCAGCGTCAGGTCTGACAAATAATAATAAATTCAACTCAAAACAAAATGACTATAACCCGTACAAAACAGAAATAGTATAATGAACAATCAATACACATTTCCACAAAATACACCAGACATCAAGTTCAATTCAGTTTGTGTATTTCACAGGTAGTTTACATGATCAGTCCATTCCATGAAAATCCAGGTCGTATTTTACGCCACAATCGGTTTCGTGAATCCGTTCCCTTATTGCTCACACTCGAATGAAAAGGAAACTCGACTCCGGGTTTTACCACGGATCCCACCCTCCCGTCAGTAGAGTCTGGGTTCAGTTGGGGAATGCCACGTTAGTCACGGCTCGGTACTCAAGGCGACAATCGAAGGATAACTAGCAGTTCAGCAGCAGATCCACGCTGTTGCTGGCATGTCTGTCTCTCAGCAGTCCCAACGTGGATGCTTATGGGTGTTTTTAATAGCGCTCCACGGGTTGGCAGTGTGTGATCATTGGATGAACGGTGACAAGCGGGCGTGAATGGCTGGACCCGTGAAATGGAAAATAACCTCAAACAGCTGGAACGCTACACTCCATAACTGAAAGGGAAACTAAACACCTAATATAACAGGGCTTTCCTATAATGCGTAAAGACGCACAGTGGTTTATCAGTCACTGCTGGAGGACGAGGTGCGCGGGAGACTCTGGAGAGAGAAGATCTACAGAGACCAGCGACACCTATAGGCAGGACAAGGACCAGTTCTATGTCTGATAATGTATTTTTCACCTCAGTCACAGTCTGACGCTCTTAGGCAACGCAACGTGATCTTCCTTTCTATCATTCCTAACGTTCACTGTCACCATGTTACGCTCTGATGGGTGTGTCCACCTCAACTATTAATACCTCCAACTCACAGTGACAGAAATGGTTTTTATTTGCTCGTTTTCCCCCTCGAGCCACCGTCAAATTACTATTAGATAATATTAATTAAGGGCATTCACCTGACCTTTTATAGGCACCGTATGGGCAGAGCAAGGTGTTCCCTCAAGTGCAACAACTTTCCAAATCGACTGTGATTTAAAATAGAAATAGGCGTGGGACGAGCGTGCGCCCTCGTTTATAAGTCAGACCGGGTGCATCACGAAATGTCTGTACGTCCAGATTACATACAAAACCAATGGATGCAAAACCAGATGCAAAATCTTTCCTGTGCGGCGGTGCCGTCCAATCCGCACGTTACCCTTACCCAGGGTTACGTTACCCAGGGTAACCCTAACCCTGCGCTCTCCCTACCAGTAAAACAAGAAAGAAGAGATTTTAAAACATTTTAGACCGACGGAGAAGATACAACAGTGAAATCAACTGCAGATTCATTATTGAATCAGTGGATGTGAACAGGCCACTTAAACTAACAACAAGTGTGTAGAAGAAGAAACATTGTGACCTCTTTATAAAGGTGGATCCTCTGGTCATGGCCACTGAGCAGAAACACCGTCTCATTGTCTCCATCACACTGCACTCTGTCAGAGACAAACTCATCATCATCATCATCATGATAAGTGACAATTAAATAATGATTCGTGTGATCACATCTAAGGTGTCTGTGCACATTTACAAACAATAATAACATATCAGGTTGATCAATGCTAACTGAATATTCAAAAAAATACATAAACTGTTAGAATTTAGTCAACTATAAAATTAAATGTCAATGTAATTTTGTTGACTCAAATTAGACTATAACTAAAATAATCCAATTGATTAAAGTTTGATTAAAACTGAGTTGCATTTTAGTCATAAGACTATGACAAACTAAATCCAAATGTCCACTGGTTACAATTTCACACAAATGAAGCCTCTACAGGTTCTCCTGTCACCGTGGAAACCAACACACACACAAGCTTACGTTCAGCTCACAAATCTCTTTTGAAAAGTAGCAAAAGTTACCATGTGGACACTGGGAGAACATGCAAACTCCCAGTCTATCCCATGACATGCACCTTCTTGATGTGACGCAGAAGTACTAACTACTACAGTGCTGCCCCAATTTATGTACTCGGTGTGGTAGTTACCATGGAAACCGGGGCTTACGTACTCTGGAGCAGAATGCGCCCTCATTCCATTTAGCGAGTTTCCCTCTGATGAATATGTATAGTAGGCGGATATCGTGAGGCGCGCAGAAAAATGGGAGGACATGCAAAACAATAATGCAGTGGGAGCAATCCAATTCATCAAATCTGAAACTGTTTGCTGTGATTGTTTTAGCACGAAAAAAATAGTACGACTGACAGGCAGGTGCAAACACACAGATATTTGCTGCAATAAATGTTGACACAAAACACATCAAAGATGGAAAAAAAAAAGGTTTCAGTGAACCTTTCTAGTATAAGAAATAGATTCAAATAAAGCAATAATCAATATTAACAGCCACTGAATGAGAAAATAAAGTGTGTGTGTGAGGGAGAGGAAAAGCTTCACACCTGTGGCGGCGCGTTTGGAGTCTGGTGAGGCTGCAGTGCAGAGAATAATGCCGTGTACTGAGATCGAGAGTATGGTGACAGCACTACTCAGGAGGTCAGACCTGCTGGATGATGGTCAGTAGATCATCTTAAAATGGTGTTGATCGACTGATTGATAAACTGTGTTGCTGTATTAACTCAGATCAATAGGACGGTTTCTGTCCAAATCTGCCTATTTTTCATGGACTGATCAGCGCAAAGTTACAGGAGCTGAAGGAGCACCCACATTAAATAGGGTTTTAAAGTTGTTTTTTTTAAAAAAAAAAACAGCTTTTGTTTATTTAGTTTTCTACATTATTCAATATTTGTGCAGCAGACACAGAAGTTCATCTGCCTCCAATTTAACTTCCTCAAATGTCAGTACTTGTGTGCACTGATGTCTCCACATTAAACTAGCAAACACTCTTTTAAATAGGCCGTTCTGCACCAGTTCTGCTCGTGCACTAATGATTGCTGCAATCTTAGTGAATTCTGCGCAGCAGGTGAGGAAACTGCATCACTAAATGATTTAGGGAAGCAACTGGATTACCACCCTTTATTTCAGAGCTTAGTGAATCCGCCCCTGTGTGGTAGTTACCATGGAAACCATGGCTTACATACTCTGTGTGGTAGAGCTGAAAAGGCGTGAACTGCAGTTCCAGATTCAGGCAGCTTTCTGTACAGAAACAAAGATCAGCAGCGTGAGACTGAGGATCTGCACACGTCACACGGACAGCACACTGCGCTCCCATGGGCAGCGCACTTAACTCACGTGCACAGCGTGCTAAGCCCACGTGGACAGCACGCTTCACTCACGTGCGATGGACTCCAAGTTGAACTCTGATCCAGGCTCGTAGTCACAGTAGATGTTGAGGAAGGGCGTGGCCTTGTCTCCAGAGTCCTGCAGCAGATCAGAAGGGTCAGAGGTCACATGGTGAGGGGCTCCTCTACATCTGGAAATGACGTACCTTGATGAAGGTGATGCCCACCACTAGGCCTCGTTTAGGGGGCGTCTTGTTGAAGGCATCAATTGAAACTATCTCTGCATCAACTAAACAGAAGGTGAAAACATGAACTGATCAATAAGTCACATTAGGTTAAACTAAAGCTTTCTGATTAAAGATGATCTAATGCTTCAAACATCCAGTCACAATCATCAATCAAAGCCCATGAGAAATGGATTCAAACGCTTTAGGACAGTGGTTATTAAAGAGAGGTACGTGTACCCCTAGGGATACAGGAGCACATTGCAGGGGGTAGATTTAACAATTTGTTTAAAGATAATCAAGAAATTAATTTTTATGTTCCTGGTTCTTTTTTAGGCTATTTTTTGGACAAACTCACCACAAACTATGAGTACTATTGCTCAATGAAATAATAAAGTTTTTAGTAATTCATTGAAACAGAGTTATTTTATGATATAGAGGCTTTTTATAGATTTGATCACACTTCTGACAATAGGACACAAAAATTAGCTACATTTTACAAAGGAGACCATATTTACTCACTATTGAAGTAATCACATAAAAGTGCTTGGCAATTTAAAAAAATAAATAAATTACACATTATTTTGAATTTGTAGATTAAACCTTAAGGAACCAATGTTTGAGACACAGCTTTTCCACAATTTAAAATTATTTCCTGAAGAAAATGCAAGTAAGGATGCAGGTGCTGGCCCATGTTGCACTGCATTAGCTTAGCAATAACCTAGCATTAGCAATAGCATTAGCAATAACATTAGCCGGGCATTAGCATTAGCCTAGCAATCACATTAGCCTAGCAATCGCATTAGCCTAGTGTTAACATTAACATTAGTTCAATGTTAGCATTAACCTAGCAATAACCTAGCATTAACATTAACCTAGCATTAGCATAGCAATGGCTTTAGCGTAGCAATACCATTAGCCTAACGTTAGCATAAACTTAATGTTAGCATTCATCTAGCATTTACCTAGAAATAGCAACAACCTAGCAATAGTTTAGAAGCAGAAATGGGTTGAAAACAGTTCAAATTGGTTGAAAAAGTGTAAATTGGTTGGTGGTAGTAGCTGAACATGTTAAAGGTTGAATAATTTGAATCAGTTGAACATGGGTGGGAATGAAGGAGTTAAAAGTTGAAAAGGTTCAAATTTCCAAAGTAAGTGGATGGGAGCAAAAAGTTGCACGATCAATAACTCAAAAAGTTGAAAGGTTTCAAAAAACGGGAACATAGCAGAGAAGTACAGAATTTTCTGAAATGTTTGATACTTCAATAGTTGAAATTGGTTAAAAATTGTGGGAGTAGTTCGAGTGGATGGAAGAACAAAAACATAACTAGAATATTTGCATTTCCTGAAGAAAATGCAAATGAGGATGCAAGTGCTGACCCCGCCTTAATGCATCCTCACTAATGATGGATAGGGTACTTAAGAGCGGTAAAGATTATGTGCATGAGACTAAAAAGATTGGGAAACACTGCTTTAAGGAAAACCTAGAAATAATCTTTGAAAATTAAATTATTTTGATTGAACAACAAACACCTTGTTTATTTCAAGGAGTTCAACACACAGGGATGTGTTATTTTGAAAACACACTCACACACTTTGTAAACGTGTTGGTTTCCTATGGTTAATAATAACAATAATGCATTGGATTTACAGTATACAGCGCCTTATTTTGGTGACTCAAAGTGCTTTACATGTCATTCTTTCACTCCACACTTGGCTGTGATAAGCTACTATTGTAGCCACAGCTGCCCTGGGGCTGCTATAGTGAACTATTGGCCCCTCCCACCACCACCAACACTCACTCACACATAGGAATGGGGATCAAAAACCGGTTCTTTCTGAGGACCGGTTCCCAGTAATTTAATTCCTAGGAATCGTTTGTTTGCTTGTATTTCAATTCCGCTTATCGGTTTCTCTTACGTCGCAAATACTGTACGTAACGATAAACTCCTCCAGGTCCTGTATATTGTGTTTATGCTAGCATCAAGTGAAGCTCCTCCCACCATATAGTTGTTTGCTGTCCACCGCGGAGAATCCACCTCCTCCACCCACAGCTGTGCTGTCCTCTGTGCTGTGTTTGTAGCGTCTCTGTTGCTACGCTAGTCACTTCCTGGTTCTGTACACTCGCGCTAAAGTTGCTTCTTGCACAAACTTTTCTTCGGAAAACAACAAACATCAGCAAGAACACACACCTCGTCATCAGTTTACGTCCTCATAACAAGTAATCAGACACGGGAGACGGACTGGTACTGATGGTTGTCTTCAGTTTGTTCTTTTACACATGCACACGCATGCACGCACGCGCACACACGGCTGATGACGTCACATTTAACAACAGGGACGGCGTCTCTGAAGGTCCATTTATAGAAATGTAAAAGGCTAAACTAAAGCTTTACCGTTTAAATACATAACAATAAGTGCAGCTGTACTTTTGGTTAATATGTTCAAGTTGTTCAAGTTCAAAAGGAGCACTGTAAATATTCTCAAATGTTTGTAGCCAAAATGTGTCATATGTTGTAAAAATAATAATAATTCATCAATTTAATATAGTGCTTTTGTATATATTATTATTATTAGGGGTGCAACGATACACAAAAATCACAGTTCGATACATACCTCGGTTTGGTTCATTTTCGGTACAAAATGCAAAACATAAATATCCTTGTTTTTTCTTAACATTAGTAAACCAACAATGTATTTAATATTATACAGAATATTAAAATTAAAACAAAAAATACAATACTTGTAAAGTGCTGCCTGGCAATAATATTCTCAAACAAAAAATACATTAAATACAGAAATAAGCTCAGCTTGTTAACAGCTTTTAACAAATAAAAAGTACAGCACAGTTCAACATGTAGACCTTGGTTTAGACCTTCATATTTATGGTCAGAAAAATGTACTTGTCCACATTGTCTGCAGTAAGTGCAGATCTGCTGGTAGTTACAAATACAAAACATATCAAAACTTTAGTCAACCAACAATGTATTTATCATTATAAAGAATATGAAAATAAAAATACTACACTTGTAAATTTCTGCCTGGTAATAATATTATTCTCAAACAAAAAATACATAAAATATAAAAAAGATAAGCTTGTTAACAGCTTTTATCTGCTGCTATAAAGACTCTGATGACAGTTGTTTGCACTAAGGACGTTTTCTTTCTTATCACAGTGATATTCACACTCGGGTGATGCCGTTTTCAAGTGAGTTAGCATGTTCGTCGTGTTCCTGGAAACATACCCGATCGCAGCTGAACAATGTCAGCACCAGTGACGTGCCGTCAGAGTAGGCAAGGTAGGCAGTGCCTACCCAAGGGTGAATTGATATTTTGATTATTTAATTATAATTTTTTATTTATTTATTTTTAATTATAAATTATTTATTTTTCCATTTCCAATAGCCTACAGTACCTATAAGTTTGAAAGTGTCCGCATTTTGTGCGTTTCATAGCCCAAATTACTAAACAGCGCTATTTCCTGGAACAGCTGCACAGTCTTTTTTTCTTTTCACTCCGCTCTAAGGCAGAGGGAGGCCACGCCCCCTCCCAAAGGCACGTCGCTCTTCTGCCTCCGTTCCCATTGCGTGATTTTACGTGTTTGCGCATGCACAGTCAGGTCCCCAATGTGACATCAATTTACGCATAAAGGCAGCGTAGAAAGCTGCCTTTGCACGTAACTGTGCTATGCTAAATGCTATACGTAAGTTCACAGTACATTAGTGAATAGATGACAACTGACTGCTGCTGCTACGTTCTCTAGCTAGTGGGCGGGTGACAACGCTAGAGATGATAGAGAAACTTTGTTTTGAGGAAAAACGACAGCTTTTAAAAGATGGAAACCAACACCTGAGCTACCAGACCTTCAGCTAAGGTAAAGTCAGAACATGTTTCATACTTTTCACAGTGAATGGAACAAAAGGAAGGATTGACTTTGTGGATGCTCCTCACTGAGGATGTTCTGAGTTGTTGTTGTCATTTTCTCCATGTTTCTGTGTTTCCAACACAAACAACAGATGTGCTGTCGTGTCATGAGATATATGTTGTTGGAGAGTATGGAGGCTATATTAAATAATTGTTTATGTTTCTTTAATAGTGTTTATGATGTTGATTTTATTAGATGATAAATACTTGTTCATGTGGATCTTATTGGGTTTTTTCTTTCTTATTATGAATTTTATATTTTGAAAAGTGCATTGAGATGACTTGGTTGTAAATTGCTTTCTACAAATAAAATTGATTTGAATTGAATTAACACTTGACAGCAGAAACATGAAATTGTCATTGGTGGTCTCCATTTGCAACGTGCCTACCCAACCCTAGTGGTCACGGCACGTCACTGGTCAACACACTGCCCGCGTTTTATCCACTGGTCTTTCTCCGTTGCAGTATTTCACCCAAAGCCGAAGTGTTCCCAAGCAGGAGACTTAAGCGACAGGGGAGGGGCCTCCAGCTTTGGTTTCTTGCTAGCGTTAGCTAGCTGCACATGCAGCTGCAGGCGGAAGTAAACACACACAACTTCCGTTTTGTTCCGGAAACTCACGCGTGCACAACCCTGTACTCAAACTAAACGTTCTGTAACGAAACGGTTCAATACAAATACATGTATTGTTACACCCTTAATTATTATCCAGTGAAAACAATCTATACCTGGCAGATTAAAAGAGAGCTGATATCCCTGCAGGAAATTTAAGAGACAAAGATAATATAATAAAGAGTTAATAAGAGTTGGGCGACCGTGGCTCAGATCGTCTTCTGATGGAGAGGTTGGGGGTTCGATCCCAGTACCTGACTATGTGTCAAAGTGTCCTTGGGCAAGACACTGAACCCTAAGTTGCTCCCAGTGGTCAACTAGCGCCTTGCATGGCAGTCCTGTCCCACTGGTGTGTGAATGTGAGAGTGATTGGGTGAATGAGCTGATATGTAAAGCGCTTTGAGACTGTTTCAGTGGTGATAAAGCTCTATATAAATCATGTCCATTTACCATTTAATAATAATCCATTTGTATTATCCAATTCCCTCACCCAATGAGAATCGATAAGGAATCGAATCGATAAGCAGTATCGATAATGGAATTGGAATCGCTAAATTCTTATCAATTCCCATCTCTACTCACACAGTACATTCATAATAGACAATGTGGGTGACGTGTCTGACTGCCCCCCACTGTGGCCCCTGGTATTCTCAGTGGTCTCCCATCCAAATACTAACCAGACCCACCCATCTTAGCTTCACAAAGATCTGACGAGATCGGGCAACGACAGGCGGTATGGTTAAAAATTAAAATTGTAGCTGTTCTTTCTAACTTCATATTTGTGCATAAAATGATGGCTGTGTACATACGTAATACTATTATTAACATTATTATTAATATACAGCCTGTACACAGCGCTCCAAAAACCATGTGTAATTTTTCACTACCATCACCTTTTAAAGATGTCATACAGCAGTATAAACAGTGACCAGCAGGTGGCAGCAGAGCAACATGAATTTAATGAGATGATATAAATGTAGAGAATTAATTAGTTAGACTTTAGTCTTTGGATTCTAAACATGTTCTTCAGGAGATAAGATGGAATGTCTTTTTATTTATTAACATTTTTATCAAGAAGGTTTATAGTTAATATTTTTTGAAAGACTTTTTTAACAAAAGTGTTTATATTTATTACTTGTAGATCATTGAGTCATGGTGCAAAAAAAAACAAAAACTTAAATTTACAAATTAAATGTATTTATTTAGGGGATAAGCTCCTTAAGATGAATCATCTCATTTTCGAGGGGGTCCTCAAGATTGCAACAAATGACAGATACATAAAGAAAAACAACAAAACAACAATACACACACATTTGACTGCAGTTTATCATATTATATATATATATATACACATAAATAGAAACATACACATTTCGATCAAAGTGTTCATGGTTGATTGGTTGAATGACATAGTGTGTAATAGACATGTAATCTGGTATGTAGGATACCTGGGGGTATTTCATCAAAGTGTTCTCAGTAGAACCAGGCTTATGGTTTAAACCTGGTTCAGCCAAGCCATCTGTGACCACGCCCCATTTCACCATTTCATCAACCTCTTCTCAGCTTCAATCTCTCCAGCTCAGCCAATCAGCTGACAGTGTTTAGCTTAAGTAAAAGTCGTCATCAGACCCACTGCATTGATCACAGAGTTAATGATTAGAGAGTGACGAAGCATGTGCTGCAGCTTTTACGATGAATAAGAAGCCAATAGGAACCAATGCTGAGACCAACAGGAAGTGACGTCATGTGTTACTGAGCAGTGAAAATAAATGACGGACATGTTAAAAAAACAAAAAGACCAACTGTGGTTTGAACATTTTAAAAGACTAGTGCAGTGCCCGTCGGAAGTATGCATTCATGTGGGAGCATAAGGGGTATATTTGCAGGTGCAAAATGTGGGTGCAATTTTCCTGGTTTAATGTCATCATTGTGTTATTTTTTATTTTTCAGTTGTCTTTTTGTGCATTTTTTTGTATAATTATTGTTTTTTGTTGCCATTGCAGTGTGATTCTGGAGTCATTTGGTGTATTTTTTGTATAAATATTGTTTATTTTTTGTTTTGTTTTACTCATTTAGTTTATTTTCATTATAAATACTGTGTGTGTGTGTCTCTCCATCCATCTCCTCCGTGTGTTATCTCTCGCGCGCGTCTTGCACATAATCCGCTGCAGGTTGTTAAGAGAGACACAGAAGTACCACGAAAAATAAACGTTTTGCAACGCCAAAGTCACAACTCTCCAAACGGCTCTGTGTGAGTTCAGTAGTTTCATCCCGGTGTAGTGCACGTACGTGCATCAGCCGTGTGTGTGTGTGTTTACATTGTAGCTGCTAGCATCTTTCTTAGCACATAAAATAATATAAGAAAAACTCACCCTTGCGCAGAACAAACAATCATAGTGGAGCCGTGTTGTGGACCCATTATTATTATTATTATTATTATTATTATTATTATTATTACTTCAGCCACTGCTTGTTACAGAAAAACTTAAAATTGACACAAACATTTTGAAAATACATCTTGAGTCATTGTCAATCTTTACTTCATACAAAACTACAGTACGCCAGTTAAATCAACTATTCATCAGCATGTATGGCTATACTGTACACCCCCTCGACCAACAGAGAAAGTCCAGTGCCACCACTGGATACGTTTGTGTAGAGCCCTGATAATAATAAATATGATGATACGAGTATAATAGTATTAGCAAAAATAGTAATAATATTAATGGTTATAATAATAATAATAATAATAATAATAATAATAATAATAATAATAACAACAAAGTAATATAATAAGAATCTAATAACAATAACATGATAAAAAAAAACGTGGAGTGCCTTCTCCGGGTTGGAGATGAGGTTCTGCCCCAGGTGGAGGAGTTCAAGTACCTCGGGGTCTTGTTCACGAGTGAGGGAAGGATGGAGCGAGAGATCGACAGGCGGATTGGTGCGGCGTCTGCAGTGATGCAGAGTCTGCACCAGTCCGTCATTGTAAAAATGACGGACTGGTGCAGTTAGGTTAGGTGCAGTCCTAACCCTAACCCTAGTTATTTTTCTTGTCTTTTTGTGTACTTTTGTCATTTTCTGTAATTTCATATAATTTTGTGTATTACTGTTGTCGTTTCGTCATTTTTCTATTCGTTTTGTGTGTTGTAATTCTATTTTTTTTATTCTGGCTCATGTTTTGTGTATTTTTCTATCATTTTGTACATTTACTTTGGGGGCCGCAATAAATTAAACCTGACTTATATTTATTTATTTAATTTATTTATTCAGTTTATTTCTGACATGGTTGCATTCACAGAAGTTTTGTTATTCCTTTTTTTTTTTTTTTTTTGTACATGCCGAAAAAGGAGACAAGAGAAGCAGTTTGCTTATCCAAGTCCCGTCCCCTAATTTGAACACAGAAAATTTACATCAAAACTTGTCTCTCTGGTCAGTCTTTGGTTCTGAACACAATTTCATGTTTTTCTGTTTTTTTTGTCCTTTTTTATGTAGGATTTATTCTCTGTAGTCAGTGTTGTCTTTTTTCATTCCTCCTCCTCTCCATCGTTGTTCAAAAGAAAAGTTCATCTTCTTCACCACTTGGGAATGTCTCTTTTGGACACGCTGGTTCGTGTTGTTGTGATCTTCTGTTCATGAAGATTGAGTCGATTGTGTTCATTGACCAGTTGATAAATTCCATCTCATTGATGTGTTGATCTCGTATTCGTGTAAGAATTTGTTCCGAGTTTTTTCTTTATATCTAGTCAAGTTTGCAGCTTGTTTTGTCTCTACATCAAGGTTATTCCAGCTGGTAATAGCTCTATTGACAGTGCTGTATTTTCCAATGTTAGATTTAACCCTTTCTTGTATAAACACATTATTATGTCTTAGTTCATAAGCAGTGTTTGTATGTGAAACGTTTTTGTATTTGATATGGGAGTGTTTTAAGTGAGGCCCTAAATGCTAGAATTTGTGTGTTGTAGTGTATTATTTCTTGCAGTTTTAGGTATTTGGCCTTTTCAAATAGTTAATTTGTGTGTGTGTTGTGTGATGCTTTATATAGAATTATATTTGCTTTTCTTTTTTTTTAAAGTTTAAATAAAGGTTTAAGATACGTTTTGTAGGTGTTTCCCCAGATTTCTGAGCAGTAATTTAAATGTGACCCAACAAGGGAAGAATAGATTGTCTTCAGTGATGTGGTTTGTAGTATTTGTTGTCATTTCCATAGGATGAAGCTGCTTTTAGCAACTTTGTTTTTAACTACTTGTATGTGTTTTTTCCAGGTCAGTTTCTCATCTATCCACACTCCTAGTGCTCTATATTCTTTTACTTGTTCTATTATATCCATGTCTAGTTTCAGTCTAATGTTTTCTGTTATTTTTTTATTTCCAAAGCTGATGAATTTTGTTTTGCTGACGTTTAGGGCTAGTTTATTTACATTGAGCCATGTTTGGATTTTTGATAGTTCCTCATTCGTCGTTTCTATTAGAGTTTTAATGTCTTTACCTGAACGTAGGATGGTTGTGTCGTCCAAACAGCGTTAGTTTAAGGCAATTTGAGACTTTGAAAATGTCGTTTATTTATAGAATGAACAGTTTTGGCCCTAAAATTGAACCCTGTGGTACACCACATTGTATGGTTTGGCATATTGATATGTTTTGTTCAAAGTCCACATATTGTCTCCTATTTCTCATATAACTTTTAACCCAGTTTAGGGCGTTGTGCCTAATGCCGTAGATTTGAAGTTTTTCCTCCAGAATATCATGGTTTATTGTGTCAAATGCTTTTTTAAGGTCCAAAGAACTGCCGAATAAATAAAATTATTTTTCTAATGCATCTCTTATATTTTCCGTGGTATCAGTTATAGCCATTGCTGTTGAACGTCCTTTTCTGAACCCATATTGGCCTTTGTGTAATATATTATTCTCTTCTATGAATTTGTCCAGCCTTTTCATGAACAGTTTTTCTAGAGTTTTCGATAATTGCGGTAATATTGAAATAAGTCGATAGTTGGTGAAATGTCGTTTGTCTCCACTCTTGTGGATCAGTCTGATTTTGTGATTTTCATTTGGTCTGGGAAAATACCATTTTTTTTTTTAAGGATTTTTTGGCTCTAGTGGCCTTTATATGACAGTTGCTTGACAGGAAAGGGGTCAGAGAGAGCAGGGAATGACACGCAGGAAAGGGTCCCAGGAATCGAACCTTGACCCGCTGCAGGTGAGGAGCTATAGCCTCTGTACATGGGGCGGGCGCTCTACCCACTGAGCTAAACACCGCCCCGGAAAATACCATTTTTGAATTAGAGATTGCTGATATATGTTAGCGGTGGTGTTATTTCAGCTGTTATAGTTTTTAATAGACTCATAGTTAGATTATTAATGTCTCTGGATTTTTTTTAATTACAGTTTGTAATGATTGCTTCACCTCTGCTTCCGTTACTTCTTCAAGTGTTAAATACTTATCATTCTCTATATTCTCATGTCAAAATGGTTCTATTTAAGTGTTGGATGTTGATAGATTCCTCTCCCAGTCTCCATTCCAATATTTATAAAGAAATTATTAAGTTCTGCAATTTTTTTCT